>NC_000067.6:91037103-91197103 GCF_000001635.26 Mus musculus | reverse complement strand
TGGCTACCTGGGCAGCCATCGAAGACACAGCTCCTCCCACCCACATGTCATAAACATCTGCCAATGACTGAGACTCCCTTTCCGCTCCATCCTGTCCCTTTAGACTCTGGCTTTCCCCAGACCCAGTGGCCTGATGCCCCAATGTAAAGGAGAGGACATGTCTCCCAGCCTCCTTCTCTCCTGATAGGACTCACTGTATGGTCTTTCCCCAGTCACACCATAGCGTCTTCCCAATAGTCTCCATGTTCTCCTTGAAGCGGCTGAGGCACAGCTCCTGGATGAGAGTCCCATAGTCAGGGTCCCGGCAGGCAGTGACCATGAAGAGATGGTGAGCTGTAAAAAAAAAAAACAAAAACAAAAAAACAAAAAAACATACAAGGGCTGTTACCTACTGGCTCTCTCTCATTGCCTTTGGTGGCCTCTTCCATTGCTCCCCGCCTCCATTCCAGCCCATCCCAGGGTCCCAGAAATGTGTGTCTGTGTGATCAGGAGATAACACCTGTCTGAGTTTCATTTTGTTGTGATAAAAGCAACTCCGGGAGGAAGGAACGTAACACAGGTGGTCACATGGCATCCACAGACAAGAGCAGGGAACAGTGAATGCATATGTGTTCATTTGCTTGTGCTCTACTCAGTTTCTCCATTCTGACACAGTTGAGGACCCTCTCTGCCTAGGGAATGGTGCTGCCCACAGTGCAGTTAAGACAGCCTCCCACAGACATGCCCACAGGCCAACCCAATGTAGAAGAGATCCCCTTCTCAGGTAATTCTATGCTGTGTCAGGTTGATAATCAAAACTAGCTACCACTGTGCTTTGAAAAGGCAGCAGGCCTCAGGCACAGCTGGCTGGGGTTGAGCCTAGGCCTGCCGACTTCCAAACAAGGGCTGACCTGAGTCAGTTAGTGATCTAAACATGACAGGAGGAACCACTGCAGCTCCAGGGTGGATTGCAGGAGACCATCCTGGCCCACCTTGTTAATTTAGCACCTAGAGGTGTACCACATTACCCAGCCCTGGGCATATTACCTGTGCCTGGGTGTTTAGCGACCCTAAACCAAGCTGGCGAATTGCAATATGAACTGTGTCTTTCCTCTTTTGTCTGATGAAAATACGAGATCAAAAATCATCCCCGAAGCTCCACATTGCACAAACTCGAAGGTGACCTATTTCCCCAGAGCGGAATGCTAGCTGTGGTTGATGTGAGCTGGTAGAGAGGGCTTCTTTCTCTGGTTCCTGTCCTCATGTTGCCTGATCTCTTTGGGTGGAAAGTCCATCCTCACCTCTGTGAGAGGAAGCTAAGGGTACAGTCATCACATCCTTTGCTCAGAGTCTGGCTGCTTAGCCCCCATCCATCCCTCTCCTAGACCACACTGGGCATCTTCTCCTGATGGGGTCCAGCTCTATTCACCAGCTTAGTCCTTATTCCTGGAAGAGGCTCAGTACAGGGATCTAGTACTGCATAGGGCACTGTGGGAGCCTTGCTGGTCCTTAGAAGAGGGATAGGGGAAAGCCTAGTCTTGTTTAACATCCTGTCTCATGAGAATATCAAGTTGTTCCTCACTGCTCTGGGGACCAGGGAGCCCACTGCAGCAATGGGCAGAGTGACCCAAGGACTGAGCCCAGGTCCCAGGCTCAGGAACACGGTCTGGAGAGGTTGGAGACGCAAGGCCCGTAGGCTCCAGACAGCACAGGGGAGCCAGAGCTGGGCTCTTCAGAACTGTTAGCTCCATCATGTTCTATTGAAGGGTGGCCCTATCATAACTATCTATTTACTGATGAGAAAACCGAGGCCTCACATGAGAAAAGAGTTGAAGTGTCAGTGCCAGAGGTGGTGCAGACCAGAGCTGAATTTGGTCCTGGCTCTCATAGCCCAAGATGTAGCTCTGGTGCTGGCTTGAGATAAGACCCTAGAGAAGCTTGGAGTGAAGTCAAAGGGCAAGGCCTGTCCTTTGAGGTTGTCATGGTGGGGCAGGTAAGGAAGAGCTGAGGAGCACAGAGAGGGTGGGGAACAAAGGGACTGGAGGGTACCACCCAGTGTCACCCACAGTGCTGCCAGGAAGGATACATTAATGGGTGGACCATTGGAAGGATACAGATCTGGCATCTGCCAGCCCAGCCCCGGATACTGAGGCCATGGACACAGCAGAGGCACTGAGTAGCTCACAGAGAGCGAGATGTTTCAAGTTGGGCGGAGAACAGGAGGAGAAAGAGTTCTGATCATAGGAACAGAGCCATCAGCTGCCTGACCAGGACAGATGGACCCCAGGGGACAGGAGATATCCATGAGGGCTGAAGCCCAGCTATGCAGCAGAAACTGGAGTATCCCCTAGAAAGTGATCTCCACACTCATGTGCTTGGCCCACCATGGTCTAGGGAAAAGGGCTGGCATAGGACTGCCTGAGTCTGGACAGGGTGCCCAGCATGGCTAGAATCAGTGTTTCTGAAGCCAGGGTGGTATGGCACCGAGCAAAACTTCACAAAGTGGCACACAGTGAATTCCCTGGCAGTGAGTTGGGCGTGGGACCATCCTTGTATGGTAATAACAGACTCTGGAGCATGTATCTTGACAGTGAGGCCAAAGCAGTGAAACTGAAGCCCTACGTTTAATTAAAAATAAAAAGCCAAATAGCACACCAGAGCCCTGTCCCCAGCAGCATGTGGAACCACGTGTGGCCTGGTGGCAGAGCTCTGCAAATCTGAGCTTGCTCTCACTGCAGGCAGACATGCCACCAGGCTAGTGCCAGCCAGTCTGAGACTCCCCACAGGCATCACTAATCAATAGGTCGAGACTGGATAGGGTAGGATACCCTGGGAGGCTAGCCACTCAGGAAGAGGTTGAAGGAGGTTGTGTCAGGATGGTAGGCTTGGCACAGAGATGCCCACAACTCTGAGATGGGGCTGGTGAGGAAAGGAGCTAGGTGTTGGTACACACTAGAGTCCTGAGAACAAAGCTGAGACCTGGGGACTTTTAGGAAAAGCTAAGGAGTAGCCGTCGTGAGTGGAGACCTGTCCAAGGGAAAGGCTGACAGATGGAAATCGCTCTTGGGAGGCAATCCACAGCCTTCAGTGAGAGACCTCTGCTCTTGAGGGGCCATGGAGGGGCTGCTGGAAGTTTTCTGGGCCCAACCTAGAGCCCTAGGAAACACAGAGGACAGCAAGGCACCACTCCCCAGCAAGTACTTGAACTGCACTTGAGCTCATGAAGCAGCCAGTATATGGATGCTCAGGCCACAAGAGTACAGTGAGCACACCTGGGGACCTCGGAGCCAGCAGCGCACACTTGAGGATCATGTCAGCCACAGTGGAGGCTGGGGAAAGGGTAACACCATCTCTGTCCCACCAGGATCCCCTGTGGAAGCCTTCCTGTGGTAGTCAGGAAGCCTCAAATGTACAGCAAGCTCCAGAAGCTGGGATGAGACCTCGTGTGAGTGTCAAGGGTCCTCTCTCCATTTATCCCCTATACTTTATGGCTCCTGGCACCCAGACCTGCCTTGTACCTCATATGACTCCCCCTTTCATGAACTCCGTGCCCCAAGCTGTCCTCCTCCAGCTGCCCATAGCTGCAGGAAGCCAGCACACCCTCCATAGACATAGACACAGCCACATCCGGGGTGCTCAGGGTGAGGGGGCAAAGACTTTTTTTTAAAACCACATTTGCCCTGCTTTCACCTCCCACTCCTTTCTGACTCACAGGGGCAGTCGTCCCTGGCACGCAGCAGAGTGGCACATACATTTTCACCAAATGCCTGAGATACCCACACACCACTGCCAGGAAACACAGCTAGGAAAGGAAGGCAGGGTACCTGGGGTCACCACTGGTGCAAGGTACTGGCTAGGCAATGGAGAGGATCAAGAGTGACTTGGCCTTCCTTCCTGTTCTGGAAGAGTCAGTTTTAGGGCAGAGAAGGGGGTGCCTCAGGGAAGGTTCTGGGTGCCATGCATTAGAACCCGGTGTGTGCTGATGTCGACACCAAGGATCAGCTAAAGAGATCTGGTGTCCCCAAGTCCCCTGTGAAGGGGCCAGGGAGGGGAATAGGAGATGCACTCCTGTCCTGCAGAGCTAGTACACAGGAGAGACTGTGCTGCCTCTGTGGAGAGATGGTCCCCAACAGAAAAGGGCACTTGGAGGCTGGGGGCCCAGAAGGACCAATCATGTCCCCTCCACACTTCCAGGAGAATGCTTCCCCCCACCCCACCCCCAGCATTCTGCCAAGACAAAAATCTCCTGGATAGTCTTTGGGCCTCCCTGGTCTAGCTGTAGAGCTGACCCTACCTGACCTGGTCCTTGTACCTCCCATTCTTCTCAGATCACCCCTCCACCTCCCAAGGGGGAGACTTGCTATGCTCAGCCCCATCTTTCTTCTGCTAGACTCATAAACTCATCCCTTCCTGCCTTGGAGAGTGTGGATTGGGGCCACGGGCAGCTCCGCAGGCAGAGAGTAGTTTCATTTTGTAATTGGAAGAACATCCTAATCTCTCATAAAGAACAAGCAACAACAAACAGTAAAACTGCCTCAAACTTTAAGCTTTGGAGTCAAAAGGCTGACTCTATGTGCAGGCAAATGTAACCACTGGGGACTGCTGCCTCTGAAACCTAGACGGAGACAATGCTGCTCTCTCAGCTGCCTGTCAGGACAGGCGTGCCCCTCGGCTGTGCATAACTTCAGAATTCAGCATCGCTCCTCTGCTCCTTCTCTCTACTACTATATGTGCCTCAGCTGAGCACACATAGCATCACACACAGAGAGAAGCCATCACGAGTGGATGACATCAGAGTGCTAGTGCCGGCTGCCATCCTGAGCGTGCTTACCACAGACGCTCTGGAGATGTGGGCTCAGGACTTCTCAGGTAGCAGTAACCCACAGGGGGTTCCTAGGGGAACCTCTGTCCTCAGAGGCTCTGAGACTCTAGGGCAGTCCTAGCAGATGACGGTCCCTGCCACATCACAACGATGCCCAGAAGTAACCAGGCACCTGGGAGCAGCATTTGCACGACACTACATCAGTGACAGATGGCTCCCACAAAGGAACTGGAGGTGAAGAGAGCAAGGACATCCCGAGAACATGAGGGCAAGCTGAGAACAATCCTCTGCACCATCTTTCCCCCCACACCAGGTCTTCAGGGCATCTTCTGTCTGTGTGGGTGGCTCTGACATCCCTACAGCTCATCCTACACAGTCCTAGGAGAACAAAGGGTTTTCATTGTTTGACACTAATGGTGGCACCCCAGTTTTGTTTTTTTTTTTGAAAAGCTCTGTCTGGAACCTTTTACCTAGTAGAGGAGGTAAAATGTACATCTTGGCAGCCCAAGGGTCTGTCTCAAGATTAGACCACCTTCTAGGCCACAAAGCATGCTTTAACAAATGTAAAAGAGACAAAGGTAAAAGAGTCAGGAATTTTCTAGTGTCTTATGGGACCACAGTGAAATGAAACTAGAAATAAGTAACAAAACCAATCGCAGAAACTACACAGTCATTCGAACTGAAGAACACACTTTTACATACCTGCCCTGTAGACCAGCTGACATGTTCAACCTCTAGTCTGACTACCTGGGGAGGCAGAGGCAGGTGGATTTCTGTGAGCTCCAGGCCAACAAAGGCTACATAGTGAGGCCTGCTCAAAATTAAAAAAAAAAAAAAAGACTATTAGTCCACTTTCGCTGGTGAGCATAGACATGAAAATGGTCAATCAAATACCTATATATAGAATTCAAGCACACACCAAGACCAAGGTGAGTCATGATCAAGGTAACCAGGGGCTACACAGTTGCTCCAGCATATGAAACCAAGGACTGTAACACAACATAGAAACACACTTTAGGGGTGCCAGAGAGATGGCTCAGCAAGTTCAATTCCCAGCAACCACATGGTGGCTCGCAACCATCTGTAATGGGATCCAATGCCTTCTTCTGGCATTTCTGAAGACAGCTATAGTGTACTTATATAAAATAAATCAATAAATATTTTAAAAAGGAAAGAGAAAAGAAACACACTGTAGGACAGAAATCACCTGATCACCTCTGTAGATGTGGAAAAGGCCTTAGAGAAAGTTCAGTGTCACTTCATGAGGGAACTAAGAACATAAGGAGTAGATTGTAATGTGACAAAGGCTGTATACAGAAAACTATAGACAGGGAAAGCGAAAGCATTTCCTCCAATATCAGAATAAGGAAAGTGAGCATTATGCTCACTCTTCTTTTTTCTGTATCTGCCTGTGTGTATATACACATGACACACGAAGATGCATGTGTCCAAAGCACACACACATGCACACGCACACGCACATGCAGATGTATTCACGTATGCAGTGGCTGTGTGTGGAGAGCAGAGGATGCTTCCCAGCGACCAGACACTGCACACAACACAAATGCCCCTTGAGGGGCCCTTCCTGTTGCTCCTGCTCACTATAGCACTTACACTCATAGAGAGGGCGATAAGAGAAAGAAACAAAGATACAAACAGGAAAGGAGAAGTCTAAGCATCCCTATTTGCAGCTGACATAGACCTGTACTTAAAGACTCAGAGGACTCCCCAAGAAAACTAGATCTTACCCATCCGTTCAGCAAAGCACCAGGAAACAAAAGCAACACACAACTCAGTAGCCTCCCTGTACACCAACAATCAAAATCCTATACCTGTGTCAAAAAAAGAAAGAAAATTAAAAAAGAGAAAGGAATAAATACAAAAAACCAAAACCAACCAAACCAAACCAAAACAAAAAGTGCCAAAATTTGAAAAATGAAAGGAAGAAAAGGAGGACAGATGGACAGGATGGACAGGATGTCTCTACAAGTAGCGAACAATGGGAAACAGAAAACAAAACCCCAAATGCAGTTCTTCTGTCTGTCTGTTTGTTTGTTTGTTTGTTTTTCTGAGGCAGGGTTTCTCTGTGTAGCCCTGGCTGTCCTGGAACTCACTCTGTAGACCAGGCTGGCCTTGAACTCACTGAGATCCACCTGCCCCTGCCTTCTGAGTGCTGAGATTAACGGTGTGTGCCACCACGTCCAACTCCCAAACATGTCTTAAAACCAGAAAAGCAAACAATTCCCAGAGACCACTGACAGTGCCCCAGGTCCCACCAGGCTCTGCATGGGGGCAGCATCCTCACAACTGTCCCAAGGGATGTGACCCTGTGCTACCTTCATTCTGGTGAGGAGCCTAGATGATAGGGAGTAGCCAGCCCAAAGTCACGAGACCCAGGCAAGCAAATGCAATGTGTCCTCCCAGTCCTTGGAAACGTCAGATGCTACCTGGGTCTCAATGCTGCCAGGAGAAGGAGAGTTAGCCTTCTCCCAGGGATGAGCCCCTTCCTGGTTCTCTAATACAAAGTGGTCCTCCCAAAAACCATATACACACATAAACAGCAATATCAAACTCAGTAGGTTGTACTTACATAATTGTGCGCACTTGTACATAAAACACACACACACACACACACACACACACACACACACACGTAACAATAATAAAGAAAAAAACCCTATGGATTTGAGATAGACCTGGAAGGGGTTAGAAGGAGGAGACCTGGGAGGGACTGGAGGGAGGAAAGGGAAGGGGCAATGTGATATAATTCTATTTTAATTACAAACGTGAACAACCTTTCAAAGAGATTCAAAGGAGTACCACCATCAAGGGACTCCTGAACACCCCAACAATGAGCAGTGCTTAGTTCCAGCAATCTAAGACTTAAAAGTGATAGATCATAACATGGTCCCTGACAAAGTGCAGTTCCACCCACAGAGTAATGGATGCGATGCTGTTCATAGCAGCCAACCCAGAAAATAACGCTTGCTGGTGAGGAGGAGGTTCTGTGCTCCGTAGGCACGAGTGTGAGGTGGCGAGGCTGTGTGGAATACAGCACGGTGGCTCCTAAAAGAATCCAAGATAGAATCACCATGCGGTGATGCAGCATGCAGCAACCCTTCTAAGTGAATATCATAGGGAACTGAAAGAGGCGGGGACCCAAAGAGGTGTTTGCACACCACATGACCAGTGGGAACCAAGAAACTGCTCCACATCTCCCTGGATGGAGAAATAATCCAGAAGTGATATGTCCATACAGTGGAGGTCTCTTTGACCTTCACAAGAAGGAAAACTTGACTCACACTGTAATGTGATTAATCTCGCAAACACATGTGGAAAGTAAACTCCACAGGGTCAGGATCGGATTCCATAAGGCACCACTGAAGCTAACATCTAGATAGAGCATGGGGTGGTGGCTGCCAGGGGTTGGGAGATGAAGGAGGAGGGCATCAGTGTTTAATGAGAACAGAGTTCTAGGCATTCTGGATGTAGCTAGGCTAAAGACTCCATGAATGTCCTTAGCACACTTAACTGTACACTTGAAAGTGAACTCCAGATGTCCTTTAGGGAACTTGGTTGGTAACTTGACTGGATGTGAAATCGACTAAGAGACATGCTTCTAGGCAGGTCTGTGTGGGGATTTTTTTTTTCTGAAAGGGATAAACTGTGGAAAGAAAAGTCTCCCCTCAGAGTGAGCAATGCCTTCGAGCTGTGGCCCAGATACAAAGAGATCCTCAGGAAAGCCACTTCTTGCTCACCTGCCTTCCCTTCTTGCTGGTGTGCGCATCTACACTGCTGCTGCTGCTGCTGCTGCCTCCTCCCTGATCGACATCTCTCATGGACATCAGCCTCCAGTTTCTTTGACTTTCTACTGTGGACTGAAGACCAGGGGCTCTCTGGGGATTGCCTAGGCCTTCAGTACCAGACTGGGACCGTTGAGGCACCCAGCCTTGTGAACTAAGTAGCTATCAGGTTCCCAGTCTCTTCAGTATGTAGTCAGCTGTTGCTGCACTACCCAACCCACATGGAGCACATCAATCTAGCAAGTCCCCTTTCACAGTATGTATTCATTCTACCTGTTCTGCTCCTCTAGAGAGCTGTGACTAAGGCAAGCACAATTAAGAATAAAATGTCAAAAGCAACGTGTGGGAAGAGGAGGCAGTACTCTAAGTAGGCTGCAGCAGTGACTGGCAGGGCTTATCTGTCTCCTGCACACAAGGCTATGGAGAGAAAGAGTGGATATCTCCCAAGTGTGAGGTCTATAAAGTGCACAGATCTACACAAGTGACATGAACAAGGACACAGAGGACTTGGGTTTTTAGCCTAACACAAGGAACACCTTATCCACTTGTGTGAGAGAGCCTGCTCCCTCAGTCCCTGCTTGGCTGAATTTTGTTAAGTTTTTGTCTGTCTTGTGCCTGATGTCAGTATCTTCAGAATTTTTCTGTTTGTGGTTTCCTATTTCCTCTTTGACATAGAAAGCATTTGGAAAGAAAAACGGCTTTTTAAAGATGGCGGGTGAGAGTTTTAGTCAAATGGCTAGAATTAACAGAAAACTGTGTTGTGGACTGAGTGGCTCATGGCCAGTCACAAAAGTCAATGTGCCAGGCTCAGGAGTCATCTGAAGGTCATTCTATGTGGGGAGCCATGGCAGATCTGTTGTCCCAACCATGGTGTAATAAAAAGCAGTAGTGACTGTCTGGGATCCCTCACCAATGGAACTTTAAAATATATTTACCAACTGCTCTCTGTGCCAAAGAGGAACTAAAACCGCAAACAGAAAAGTCTAAAGATATCAACAGCAGGCACAAGACAGACAAAACCTTGCAGAATTCTGCCAAGTGGAGGACTGAGCACGCTCACTCGCACAAGTGGATACGGCAGTCAAAGAAAAATGACCAGCTGCTCACCAGCACTGACTCTTCAGAGGGAAAGGCACAAAGAACACCAGGCGATGTCCCTCTGTCCTGGTCCTGAATCATAAAAACACCAGCTCACAAGACTGGACCTAGAAGATCCCCACAAATATGGAAGGAGTTAGAGATGTACCATAGCCTACACGGAACTCCTAGCCGTGCAATGGACTTATAGCTTTACAGACAAAGGACATGCTATCCTGAAACGCCTCGGATAGAGAACAAAGGTGCTCCCTTAATCTCTGTGCTGCAGTTTGGACACAGAATGTCCGGATGATGGATGCTGAAGGCCCAGCACTACAGTACCAAGGCGGGGCTTTTGGCTCTTGGGGTTGTATTTTAATAGACTCTTGGGAGGTAATTGTAACGTTGAAGGGAGTAGATCCTGAGGGGCTAGATTCTGTCCCTGGCTCCTTTCCTCCACACCCCCTTTGGCCTCCTTTCTGCCATGAGCTGGGAAGCTATGTGTAATCACGTTTTCCTGTAGCCATCCTCTGCCTACCACAGTCCAGAGATAAGACAACCAAGCAACCACAGACTGGAACCTCTAAGAACCTGAGCCAGAATAAACCCCTACTCTGTTCACTTGATTTTGTCAAGTATTTTGTCCCAGGGGTGAACTGTTGGCGGCGTTGGCTAGTTTGATGTCAACTTGACACAAGTTGGAGTCACTGGAGAAGAGGGAACCTCAAGTGAGAAAATGCGTTACCAGAGTCTTTACCTACAGACAAGCCTGTGGGGCATTTTCCTGATTTCCTAATTGATGTGGAAGTGCCAGCTTATTGTGGGCAAGGCCATCCCTGAGTTGTTGATCCTAAGAGTCATAAGAAAATAGTTCATGCAAGCCCTGGAGAGCAAGTCAGTAAGGCAGCACTCCTCCCTGTCCCCTGAACCAGTTCCTGCCTCCAGATTCTTCCCGGACTTCCATGGATGATGGACTGGACTACAGGGTGTAAGACGAAGCACATCCTTTCCTCTCCATGGTGTCTCTGGTCATAGTGCTTTATACAGTGTTGACTGCTCCTCTGAGATTGAGGGCTGATTGGAGACCGTGCTTGCTGCCTGAGAGACTGGACCACTAATTGCTAATTCAGCAAAGGGTCCAAATTAGAAATCTGAAGTATGGTTTCTACTCAGTGTATGTGGGGGGAATTACCCCCCCCCAAAGAGCCATTGGGGTGGGGAATCTTAAGACAAACTATGGAATGTCAGGAATTCCCTGAAAAATATGATGGGAGGGAATGGACACAGTCCTAGGAAATCAACAGATGTCACTACAAAGACGATTCAAGATTCCAAGCAGCAAGACAGGCAAGGAAAACCCCTCCAAGGTAGTCAGCCACAGTCCTGACTCGAGGGAGAAGTGAGGACTCTCAGGTCCTGCAGGAACTGTCATCCTGCCTTGGTACTCAGGGACAGAGGTGATGTTGCTGTGGTGGTTAGTGTGGAAAGGAACCTCTGTCCTAGAGAAAGCCACAGGGGAAAGTGGAGGAGTGACCTAACTAGGAAAAATGAATGAGAAAGACCCCTTCGGGCAGTTTGGGCAGAACAAACAGGTGCCTCTTGGGCGCTTCATCCAGGAAGGGAGAAGGCACCTGGTGGCTGTCTCTATTATTACTCTCGGCAGGCCAGCAGGGCAAGCTGCTCTGTGTGTGTTACTATTTCTTCCTTAGTGTGACAAAACATTTCATCCGTGGAGAGACCGAGCATCCTCCATCCTTCCGTCATGTGCTCATCTCTATAAGACAATGAGATGAAAGTCCCGTACTACAAGAGTAAGGCAGATATTTAGCAGACTTACTACCACAGTTTACAGAAGAGGAAGGCTGCTGAGGCCAGCCCCCCCACCCCACTCCAGGGTGAGAACAAAAGAAAAACCATAAAGCCAAGAGGACCTTCCTGGCCGAAACTGTCCTAGTGACTTGTTGGGAAAAGAGCTCTTAGGAAAAGAGCTCAAATACCAAACAAGAAACACAAAGAGAAGAGAGATACCCACCCCCCACCCCACCCCAGGACACACAGAGTGTCTGTTGGGCCTTAGGACATAGCTTGGTATGCAAAGGCACTTATCAGCAAGCCTGTGGACAGGAGCTCATTGCCAGGACCTATGTGGCAGCAAGAGAGCACCAGCGCCTTCCTGCAAGTTGCCCTCTACCTCCACCTGTGAGCCATGATATACTTGCCTACACCCATACACATGCAAGCAAATGAATACATTTTCTAAAAAAGTGTGCTTTTTAGCTTTAGTTCAGACAGTTAGGAACCAGTTGAGGGAATGCATTTCATTTGTAGCAGCAGACAAAAACCACAGGACTCCAAAGGGGTAACCCTCAGAGAGGAGTCATTCAATGAGACTCCAAAGGGGTAACCCTCAGAGAGGAGTCATTCAATGAGACTTGGCTGAAGATTCAATGGAAATATGGTTTCTTGAGCAGCAGGTCTCAACCCCAGACTGCTGATGTTTAAGTTCAGTGGATTCCCACTGCACTGCCATCCCCCCGCCCAAAAGGTCTGACAACTGAGGGCATAACTAGAGAATCATCCACGTGTGACCCAGTTACCTGTTTTGATCCCTCCTGACTTGTCAAGGCGCCCAGTGGAACTGGGATTGCCTCAGTCTATCCTTGCATGGCTGCTGGGACAGAAGTAGAACCTGTGGACACTCAGTTCTCCGGGGCCTTCACGTGGACTTGGCCTCCCCTTCCCCAGGATTTCACAAAAGCCAGGGTCTGTCTCCAGCCTCTCTTTGCAGCTGTCCCCTCTGCCTGAGGCTTTGGCGCTGACCCGGACAAGGCTCCTGCCCTAAGTATCTTCCTGCCATGCCTCTTTCTTGTGAACCCTTGATTGACATAGATCCCTGTCTTCCAGCAATCACCCTACTGTCCAAGGGCACCTGGCCCTAGGCTGCATGGATAAATTATCATTCAGCATGCAAATGTCAGGAATGCTCCACTCAATTCAAATTTAAGAGAATCTTAGATGAGGATGTCCCTAAATATTGTACAACATATGCTTATACTGAAATTGTCTGAAAGTCCACTTTACCCAAGGTTCCTGTCCTACACCTTTTACCTTGGGGCTCCCTAGAGTCCTTCCCCACCCAAATCTGGCCAGCTCTAGCCCCTGTAGACCACCAGCCCAAGCTTGGATGTAGCCCAGGGCTCTCTCTCTCTCTCTCTCCTCTCTCGATAGGGGTTTATGTATAGCTCTGGCTGTCCTGAAACTCATTCTGTAGACCAAGCTGGCCTTGAACTCACAGAGACCTGCCTGCTTCTATCTCCCAAGTGCTAGGATTAAAACTATGCACTGCCCCAAGCCTGGGGTTTTTATAAGGCACGGCTCAGTCAGCATCCATTTCCTTCAAGCTCCCATGGTCCTCTAAGTGACACGGATCTGGCCTTCCTAAAGTTTAGCTTCAGCTCAACAGGCTCTGACTCCACTTCAGTCAATTTGGCTTCCAGGACCAGGTTCTTTGCACAACCCTGTAGTGAGAATTTTAGTTTCTTTAACAACCCAGTTCCGTTACATGAATCCGTTTTGTTTGTTTGTTTGTTTGTTTGTTTGTTTGTTTGTTTGAGTCCCAGGTATGGGATATGGAGCTGCCTCAGCTTGTCCACAGCAAGTACCTAAAACAGAGTGGTGTTTTACATACAAACCACAAATCCGGTCATCTATTGTCTTAATCATCTCCAAGTGGCTTAGAATGCATAACACAATATAAGCGCCATAGGAGTAGTTGTTAGACTGCATGTCTTCTGGCTACACTTTAGTTGCAGCGGCAGGTGTGCATATGCACTTTTGAGATCACACGTGTGTACGAGCAGAGGACAACCGCAGGCAGTGGCATTTTACCAACTTCCTGCACTGAGGCAGGGACTCTTTGCTGCTTTTCGGCTGCATCCACCAGACACGTGTGCCTGACAGCTCCCTGACTCCCTTGTCTCTCTTAGAATCCGCCCTTAGGAGCGCTGGAGGGACAGGCCTCGGAGCTGGATCTCATGTGGGTTCTGGGAGTTCAAGCTCAGTCCTCTAATATGACTGGCCTTGACCCACTGAGCTTCTCCCTCCAATTCTGCCATTATTGTTGTTGGTAACATTTTGAGTTTTGATATATTTTTTGAGACAAGGTCTCCTTATGTACTATGTAGTCCAAGCTGTCTGTTTTATAATCCATCTATCTCAGTCTCCTGACTGTTGAGATTATACATGGGAGCCACCATGCCCAGGTTAAGAACACTTTGACTATGTGGCTGGTTGTAGCAGATACAGAGGCGACCGAAGAGGGGCAGCTGCCTGGTTAAAATGGGGGCATTTCTCCACCTCGAACCATGGGCATTTGGGGACATGTCGCTCTTCACAGGAGTGGGGCATGTCCTGTGCTGTAGGGCACAGCTAAGGAGAGGTATTTACCAGGCTTCTAGCTGTCTTTTGTGTTGACACCATTTGATCTCCGAGATATGGGACGCATAGAAGGTTAGACACTTGGCTCAAACTTGATGGGTTCCTGGGGTGGATTCCAATTGGGGCTCAAGAGTTATGAGGAGCGCATCTGTTTCTCTCACTCCTCTCTCACAGGATGGAAAGCCTGTGGCTTGCAGGCTGCCCACTGGCAACTGGCACTCAGATCACCCTAAAAACTGACCCACCTTTTCCGGGGCTCCAGCAGAAAACTGACCGTGCAGCCTGCGAGCATCCCAGGGACCAGGCTTCAGCCAGAGCTCTAGTGAGGGTACAGCCTAGCAGGACACATGGAATCTCAGAAAGGAGGGGTGCGGCAGGGTGAGCCTTTGGGGAGCCACTCCCTGGCTCAGCACTTTCACTGGGATTCATACCACATGTGGCGTCCCTGTCACACACTCTCCCAGATGCCAGTTTGGATTTGAACAGAAACTATCAAACTGGTTAGTTCAGGGGTATGTGTGAGGAAATCACAGGAGACTTTTCCAAGGAGTCATTTGCCCCAAGTGAGGATTGCATCTAAAATGTTCCCCTATGTTACTGCAACCTAGCATGGGTAGAAAAACTGGTCTGCAGCCCTGGGCTGGACTGACAGTCTGAACACAGACCCAGCATGTATGCAGGGAAGCTGGACAAACACCAAAGAATCACTCTGTCTCCAAGCTCACACTGATGGCAAGTAAACACAGTGATTCAATTAGCAAGCTGGAGTCCCTGGATCTGGGCTCCACAACAAGAACCGTGTCCAGATAAAAACAGCAACACACCGACTTCCTGGGATGTCCGTTTCACTTGTAGTTTATATATAGTTCAACAAATAGTCCGGAGTCTCAAATCCCCAACCCCCCTTCTAGGTCCCCAGCATGACAGACAAGGAGAGCATGCGTTCCCCAGTACAGACGATCCAAGAGCTGATCCACTGCTGTGCCCAAGAGAAGTTTGCAAAAACAGCAGCTTGCAAAGCAGTCAAAGCTGTCCGAGCTGGCCTGCCTCGTACCCACAGCTCGCCTTTCCTGACAGCTCAGAGCCTTTTGATGGTTATGCATGAAAATGTTTTAAAGTGCACGTGGTCTCTCAGGAGATGCTTTGTAAACACAACAGCACACAGAGGAGAGTCAGCGGGAAGAGAAAAAGACGTATCTGCTGGGATTTCGGTAACTCTTAATAAAGCCAGCAGGTTGACTAAGAGAAGAACCAGCTGGTTTATAGAAGCGTCCCAGATCAAGATCTCACATCCTACAGATTACTATACTTTAAAGAAAAACAGAACTCTTTCTTCCACATAGCCATGCAAGATATCAAAGTCTATCTCCAAGGAGATCTGGCCAGTAGCAGGGCTCGTGAAGAACACTATGAGCTCAGTGATTCCGCTCATCACAGCTGGGTTCCCAAGTCATTAATTCACCGATAACCTCATAGAGTTGTGTTTGTTCTCCCAAGACATAACATCAGCCAGACTGCTCAGGGCTACGTCAAGAGCACAGGTCATTGGACTGAGAGCAGAGCCCTTTTCTTGGTAAACACAGGCGGTCCTTACATGTGGTCAAGCATAAGTGTTCTATTTACACAAGCCTTCCAGGGTGCAGACTCTGGTGCACTAGTAAAGAAACTTAATTTATTTGCTTATTCTTAAATAAAAGGGGGTGGGGGAGGGGCCCAACCAGCTCCCTGTGCTGCTAATGTTCATCTCTTAGGAAACTGAAGCTAAAATTTCACATCAAGCCAAAAGGATCTGAACATAGCCAAAGACAGCAACATTATTATAAGGTTTTGATTTTCACGCAAGTTTAGCCAACACATATAAGGGGCAAATCCACCTTTAGATTCTATTACACAGAAACAGATTTTTAAAGTGTAGATCTGGCACTCCCTGGCAAGGATTAAAAACAGGAGAGCTCTGCCCTGCAAACGGTAGGTGTCCAGTGCTGTTCCTGCCCAGTCACCGGGGACAGGCCACACTGCCCCAAGCTGCTTCCTTGGCTATAAACAGCACTAGTGGGCAGCCTTTGCCACCACCAGAGCCTGTGCAGCAGGTGCCTCTGACCAATACCATGGGTATGGGAAAAGACCACAAGAATCATCAAGCCACAGGCCCTTCCAGGGACACTGGACCGACTCTTTGTTTGCTTTCGTTAAAATGTAGCTATGTACCTGAATTATGTCCAAGAGGTATGACAGCCCCGGGTCCTGAGAACGTTACAGACAAGGGAACTGAGATGGGCAGTTTCTTGTTAGTCACCCCTGGGCTACAGTTTCTGATCAATCTAAAACAAAATCCCAAGCAAGTCTGCCACCTCTAATATTTATTAGCCACACACGCCAACAACAACCACCCTTCACCCCTAGCCTCCCACCCTCCGTGGAAATAATAGTCTCAACCAGCAACTGTTGTAGGTGAGAGTCAGGCTTCCAGTTGTCCTTAGTGTCCGGATCCCTAAGCTGTGGCTCTGGTTGAAGACTGCACATCTGTAAGCTGCTTCTGGCTCAGGGAGCTTGCATCAGTTTGGAGAACTGAAGTGCCGACAGGGGAACCCCGCGACCCTATCCCTCCCGGAAAGCAAGCTGCCCATTGTATGATCAAAAGTTGCTGATGCCTTCGGATGGCCCGCTGGATGATGTGCCCAAGCCACCTCGTCTCCGTGGCAGCGTAAGGTGGTGCAGCGCCCCCTCCCCCGCCCCCATCACCACTCTACTGTCTTGCCCAGACCCCATGCCCTGAGTAAGGTGCGTTCAGGTGCTGCCCTCCCGGCCCCAGGTCACCACCAACGCTGCAGCCCGGGCTACTCACCCAGCAGCAGCCAGAGGCCGCACCGCGGGAGGCCCCGCAGGCCCGGGGCCATGGCAAGCAGAGCCCCACCGTCCCAGCGCCTTGCCGAGCTCTGCGCCCGCTGGAGACGCGCCGGGGGCGGGAGCTAAGGAGAGACCGCGCCCGGCCCACTGCGGCTCCCACGCCCGCGGCTGTCGAGGGCGGAAGCTGGCGGGCGGCACCTGAGGCTGGAGCGCGGCTGGGACTAGAGGGGAGCCTCCTGGAATGTCTGCAGGGCCGGATGGGCTTGGAGGGTCTCCAGGTCCCCAAACTCAGCACCTCGCTCTGACGGCTGGGTTCCTCAGCTATCCTGTGGGCTCTGCAAACACCCCGTGGTCCCATCTCCTTTTCCCCGTGGGGTGCTGGAGTGGTGTGGCCAAAACCAGCCCTGACAACCAACGTCTGTAGGACAAGAAGTGGAACCTCAGGAAAGATGGTCAGTGGGAACAAGGCTCCTTGGAGGGACAAAGGTGTGCTTGACAGCAGGTGGTGACAAGCCAGGGTAGGGTAGCAGAGTCCATGAATACCGAATTTAGGGACAAAAGGAATTGCTAGGTAAAAAGGTGAGACTTCCGTTGGGGTTGGCTACTGGCCATGACTCTACACAGGATGGACCAGTAGTGGTAAGGGAGACTTGGGTGTGTGAATATGAGCAAGAAAGGCCATGTAACACCGGCAAGCTGAGAACCCTGGGGCAGATACCCCAAGTACAGGCTAGGCCTGACCTGGAGAGTCATGGATGCAGCAGCTCAGACTAACTGAGCAGGTCTGCACTCTGCACGCTGCAGGTGAGCAGACTATCACTGGCCCCATACACTGGCAGAGACTTCACTCAGGTTTACAATACTGGTGGGTGAGCAGCGTTCCTCACAGCAAGGGGAACAAGGCTAGAGGCTGCTGCCACCTTCTGGCCAAGCGCTCAGGACCCTTAACAGCAACCTGGTATTCATCCTGAACACAGGCCAAGCCGACATTTGGGGTTCATAAACCTATGTCTTGGGGACCCCACATGTCCTAAAGTCAAGGGGACATGGGGAAGGGAACACATTCTTTTGGCTTGGCTAGCCCTTCGTTTTGAACCTTATGAAGCCCTGCCAGGAGGCCAGCCTCCTTTCATGGACAGACATGGGAGTACGGGCAAGTCATGGCTGGAAAGCAGCTGAGCCCTGCCTCATTCAGTCCTTCCTTTCATGTCTGCAGCTCAGAATCTAGGCTGTGAGGCTCCCCAGTAATTGCCCTGAGTTTCTCCCAATTCACACAGAAAGGATGCAACTCGTTGACACCCGGCCTTAGTGTGGCTGCCCTAGGACTGCAGGTTGGCATCTTCAGTCTGTGAGATTTGCTCACTTCTAACTGGTCATCAGCAGCATTGGATCCCCTCTCACATGGGCATGTGCTGACACTGCGTTAAAAGACTGTCAGAGGGAGAGAGGCATTAAGGTAGAAGTCAGCAGGTCTACTTCTGTACAACACCTTCAGTGGATACAGTTCCCATTTATACACGGAAAAGTAACCAGACCTCAGCAATTGCCACAGTAGACAGTTCAGGGAGCCCTGAGAACAAGAAATCAAGGCAGCCTGGGGCTGCCTACTAAGTTTCCAGACTTCAGCAGGATGAGGGAAGCCATAGTCCAGAAACCAATCTAAGAAACAGAGAGAACGCCTCGGGAAGACATCTGAGAGAGGCAGAGGGCAGGCTTCACACTGTACGTAAGGACACTCCCTGAAGTGCACAGCAGCAGCAGCAGAGCATGTGCACACACAGTCTGGAGCAGCCCAGCTTCCGCTACCGTAGAGGGAAACAAACTGTGCTCAGAGCAGCTGAGAGCGAGCAGGACTAGCCTTAGGCATCAGAGGAAAAGAACCGCTGCTGTCCCAGGGCAGCCTGAAGGAGCGGGACAGCAAGAAGCGAGACCACACAGCATACGGCAACACGTAACCACCACAGCCACACAGGGCTATAAAAACAAAAGGACAAAGAATACTAGAACCATGACCCCACTTTGAGGGGCCTAACTTATGCAACTGTAGTCCCGGAGGAAGAGTGTGAAAGACACCCACAGGGCTACAAACCCAAGAATATCAATAACCCCCAGATAGAAAAAGACTGATCAGGAGAACTGCTGTTGGAGTTCGTCAAAAGACCTTTACTCACAAGGACCACAGAGACCGCCGCCATCGCTGCAAAACGCATGAGGATTTTTATTGATCCAACATGTTAGGGACTCCCCTCTTTCTTTCTTTCTTTCTTCCTTTCTTTCTTCCTTCCTTCCTTCCTTCCTTCCTTCCTTCCTTCCTTCCTTCCTTCCTTTCTTTCTTTCTTTCTTTCTTTCTTTCTTTCTTTCTTTCTTTCTTTCTTTCTTTCTTTCTTTCTGTTAGGGACGTAGGCCAGAGGAGAGACCCAGAACAAAGAAAGATCACACTTTTTATACCTTTGTAAGGGGCAGATTTGAGCAACAGGGTTCTCACTGGTGTAGCAAGTAACCCTTTCAGGCATTGGTTGGTTTGTATAGTAACTAAGTAACCCTTTGGCCTAGTCCCTCACTTTGCTTGCCCCCCATGGTGGGTTATTATGATTTGGTCAGCAAAGTAATAGTACATTAACGTCACAGCTATTAACGTCAGGGGAATTCTTGCAACAAAAGGTGGTTTGTGGTCTTTGTCGGAATTCCATGTGGGGTAGGGGGGCAAGAGAATTGCTAATCTTGTTATGGTTATTTCTCTGAGAACAGCTAATATTGTTTTGGTAGCTGTAAGCTTAGTCATTTTGACCACTAAAACTATGTTTTTACATTTGTTTAGTCAGCCAGCTTCCTTATCTGGCTCTGTACTTTGCCTGCTAGTTCAGTATGGAAAGTCCTTTTTGAAGGGGGAAGGTACTGGGTGGTCTTGAATTCATTTTGGGTATTACACTGCTAACACCAGTCACAGCAGTAACACAGTCCTCACCAGTAAGTAGCCAGAGGAAAGTGGCACAGGCAAACGGGGACATCTTCACGTGCAGCTGGCAAGAACACCAACTATTTTTAGTTTGCCATTCTCCACTGGACAATAGGAGGCTAGACTCGGGCCACTGTCACTGGGCCAGTTGTTCTAAAGCACAGCTGTTAGGTAAGGACTAACAGAAGGCACCTTGGAACAGTCAGCTTTAAGTATTAGTTTGTCAAGTCTCTCAAGGGAGCTGCTGTTAAAATCCAAATACTCAAGGCTTTCGAGCATCTTGGAACTTTACTCCCTCAAATGCACCCAAGGGAAAAACATGCAAAAAGCCCTCAAGAAGTGAACTGTCCATTTGACAGAAGATGATGTGTTCAGCAACACTGGGATAACTCAAGAGCTGTAAAGGAAAGGAGGGAATCGCAAGCTCTGGCTCTTTGTGGTCCAGCCCACCTTAAACCAGCTAAATGCTTGGCAGAAAACAGGGACAGACTGGAAGACAGGAGACAAGAGGCTGGTGTATGGGAGATATGGAAATAGAACTAAAGAATTAACATCTCAATGATCTAGAAATGAAGAGAAAACCAACACCCACAAACCATGGAGCTGAAAAAGGGAAAAGTCAGCTCTACCTAGACCTATCACAAACGACGAAGTGAAGTTTCACACATGGGATGGAAGGGACCCTACACACACACACACACACACACACACACACACACACACACACACACACAATTACAATTGCATATGTGGGCCAGGCGGTGGTGGCACATGTAAAATGTGTGCTTTTTATCTATTTTAATGTTTCATTTCCTATCAACAGTAATCAGTTCTCTTAACTCACTGCCTGCCCTCCTTCCAGTTTCTAGCCCAGCCCCTTCAAATGTTTCCCCCAATCCGTTGTTCCTCTCTCAGTTCCCCAGCAGTCTGCTTAAACACTCCTTTCTCTCAGTTCCAAACCAAAACAACTGTTGTAGCCTATCTACCCAGCTCAGCTCCTCCTGGCTCAACTGTCTCCTAACAATCTCATCTCTGGCTCAACTGTCTTCTCAGCTAGCCCAATGCTCTTTCTCAGCCTCGGCCTGCTTTTTTATATTCTTTCTCCTTCCCAGAAATTCAAGAAGCCACCAACACTGAAGGTCATGAGGGTCAAGTAGTTCAAACAGCTAAGAATTCTTAAAGGGCCAGTTTACGAGCAACTGGGAATCCTTGAAAGGGCCAGGCACACAGGATAAATCACACTATAGGGGCATACTTCTCATGCCAGTGCTTGGGAGGCAGAGGCAGGCGTATCTCTGTGAGTCCAAGGTCAGATGGTCTACAGAGCGAGTTACAGGACAGCCAAAGCTACACAGAGAAAACTTCTCTTGAAAAACCAAAACCGAAACAGAAACCAGAACAAACAAACAAACAAACAAACAAACAAACAAACGCCTATGTGACAGCATGTGCCTTTAATCCCAGAGCTCAAGAGGCAGAAGCAGGTGGATCTTTCCGAAGTCAAGGCCAGTCTGTTTTACATAATAAGTTCCAGGCTAGTGAGACCTTGTTTCCTACAAAGAAAAACAAACCCTCAAACAAACCAAACAAATGCTTGACAATATGATAAATATATCAATGCATAATTAAACTAGGGAACAGGAGACACTAATCTATGTCAGTTTAGAAGCTCTTTTATGTTTTGAAAGGCTAACAATGAAAGAGTTTTCAAATACTGTATGCCTATTTGCGTGTTTCTCCCAAGACAATGGTTTGAAGGCTGCAATGGTCTTGTGTACAGATGAGGACTGGACAGATAAGTGGCAGCGATGAGCCACGTTTACAGAAGAGACAGACATGCAAAGCATACACGATGCCAACGCCGGTTCCAACTATGGAACAAATAGAGGGCACATGGCCCAGCAGACACTCAGCTACCCGCTGTGGCTTAAGAGAGTCTCAGACATCCAACAGCAGTGAGTGCCATGAGTGCACCAGTGAGTCACTCTCCATGACAGACAAGGTACGGAGCCAGCAAAATGCAGCAACAGGTACTGGACCTGGTGAGCAGAGATTTTAGATTTTTGTAAAGCGTCAAAGAAGGCCCTCCGCTACAGAAGAAAGACAACCGCTCTGACTGCAGTCCTCACAGCTGAGTGGGAAAGATAACATCTGTAGAGATGGGGCACACATCCCAGATGTGCTGGGTTGAGGAGACAGGCTTCTGAGTATAGTCACCAGTGCATAACCAGATAAGAGGACTTTGGATTGAGTCCTGGCACCCAGACGGCAGGCCATAACCAGCTGTAACTCCAGTTCCACATACAACTTGCATGTGTGTGTGTGTGTGTGTGTGTGTGTGTGTGTGTGTGTGTCCCTGGGCTAACATCCTGGAGTGTGTAAAATGGAGAGAGTAAACTAATCGGAGTGTTCACAGCTCTCTGACTGCAGAGGTCATATGGCTGCTTCAAGCTCCTGGTGCCTCCACTTCCCACCATAATGGTATGTTTCTGCTTGGATGGAAGGGCATCTTGGGACTCGCAAGTTCAGAAACTACACAGCTCTGAGGTGGGACAGTGTGCCAAGGGAAGGGCATCCTGAGACACAGGAGTTGAGGAACCACATAGCTCAGAAGTTTCAGCCCGGTTGCTTCTCTTCTTCTCTTTATTGCTTCTTGTCTTCTTCTGACTAGAGTCATACCAGGCAGGAAATCTCATTAAATGAGATTTATTGGAGAGTCTAGTGTGTGGAGGGGTGAATCCAGGGATGGCTGCTCTCTGCTTCCAGGAGCAGACAGCAGGGAATTGGATAAAGGGTAGGGCTTACATAGGATCTGAGGGGGCGGAGCTTTTCTGGATTGAGAATTGGTGAGATTTCAAGTCCTGAGGTTGGGGAGCTCAGAGATTGGTGGGTTTTCCTTTTTAGGGATTCGTGGCTTTTTTTTTCCACCCTTGTTTCCCTGTGTTGGGCCCATGGGTTAGGGTGGGAAGTCCTTTCTGGCTGCAGCTGCCTTTTGCCAAGGTATCATCTCTGTGGGGATGCTCAGGGAGGCCGGAGAGGAGAGGCTGCCACTGTGAATGGCTCCTGCAGTGCTGTCTGACCAAGGCTGTAGGCTGAGGCAGGAAAGCTATCACCTCCATGGACAGCTCTTGAGGGGCAGTTCCTGCTGATGTGGGAAAGCTGATGTGCCACTGTGGGTAGCTCCTGGGAGGGCTGCAGGCTGAGGAGATGTGGTGCTGCCATTTTGACAGGATCTCACCATTTTTGATAGGGGCCACCATTTTGACAGCTGGGGTGGGGAGTGTCACTGTGGTTGTAGGCTGGGATGAGAAGGAAGGGCTAGCTGCCACTTTGATGGCTTTTGCTGTGTTCTGCTTAGGGACTGCAGATGGACTGTCCAATTGTAAACTGGAAAGGGCCCTTCATCCCTCATCTGGTTCTTCAGAGGTTCATCATAGCACCAGGGGAAGATGCTTACTTCTTTCTATAGTCTAAAAATGGACCATAAACTGGTGGCCTAAGCAATTCAAGTGTGTTTACACTTGTGGACCTGAGAAGCCTGGTGCAGGTCACTTGGCTAAAAACCAAGGAGCTGACAGGGCTTCCTTCTGGTGCTCCAAAAGAGTATGTTCTCAGGCCCCTCCAGCCACTGGAGGTGACTGCAGTTCCAAACCCCTGGCCTTTCTAGCTGCAAAGGTAGCATGTGTAAGGCTAGCCCTTGTGGCCTCTCTCCTGTTTCATCTGCTATTTTAACAACTCATAAAAGGACTGAGCCATCCAAGCCAACCTCTCCATTGCTGGGTCAACTTATCAGCAGGCTTTCTTGCAGTTACATAAAGGACACACCATTCTGGTAATGGTGATAGGACATCTTACAAGTCCATTCTCCTGCCTACACAGTGGACTTCTATCACTCCTTGAAGCATAAAACAGTGCAGGGGCTAGGAACCAAGGTTGTTGTACTCAGGCTAGGCAAGCACCCCACCACTGAGCGGCCCTACCCACAAGCTCCAATACTTTCCTCTGAACCAGGCTTCTATTTGATAATGAGACACAATAGTCAACCGTGAAAATGCAGTACTTCCCAGAATCCTGGCTGGGAAGGGCTTTCTAATATAACTATGTCCTATCTGCTCACAATCTCCTATGACCGGAATCAAGGCCGGTACCAGGCACAGTCACTATGGAGATTTAATCCCTTTTGACGACAGTTAGGGAACTCTGTTAGCTGAACTTACTAGGTATTCTTTGTTATTCTGATATTATCAAAGGAAAGCCAATTTGAACAACCTGAAATACACTAAAGTTATGTGAAATTTTGCCTTTGATGTGACTTGGAAACATCTGCTCATTTTTTCTTCTTGGCCAGTCTTTAAAAATCCAACAAGAATAATTATGTATTAGAGACTTTAGAACTTAAGTAAAAATTGATTTTTCTTTTTCTTTAAAAGATTGTATTTATTTATTTTATATACATGATGAATACACTGTAGCTGTCTGCAGATACACCAGAAGAGGGCATCAGATCCCATTACAGATGGTTGTGAGCCACCATGTGGCTGCTGGGAATTGAACTCATGACCTCTGGAAGAGCAGTCAGTGCTCTTAACTACGGAGCCATCTCTCCAGCCCCAAAATTGATTTTTTCACTTGAGATACCAAAAGAATCCATAAAGAATCATTTGGATACTTTTAAAATTAATGACTTTAAAGATTTACAAGATGTATTCATTTTTCTTCATGTGTTTTGCTTACAGGTATGTATGTGCACCACATGTATGCATAGTGCCTGCAGAGGTCAGAAGGGCTAGCTGATCCCATGGAACTGGAGTTAGGGATGATTGTGAACCCCATGTAGGTGCTAGGAACCGAACCAAGGTCCTCCGCAATAGCAGCTCTTAACCACTGACAGCTCTCTCTCTCTCTCCAGCCCTTGAGTTTCTAATTTAACCCGTGAAGAGACTCTGGGTGCTCCTCAGAGGCCTTTGGAACACAGAAGTTGCCAGGTCTTTACATTTAGATATTAGAAAGGACTTGCTACCCCCTGCTCTGGCCATGGCCACACTGAGGGTCCATCCTGAAACCAAGCCAAGGTGGATGTGTTCCGTGAAGACCTGTGTAGCAAGACAGAGAACCTGCTTGGGAGCTATTTTCCCAAGAAGATCTCAGAGCTGGATGTGTTCTTAAAGAAGCCAGCTCTCAATGACGCCAACCTGAGCAATCTGAAGGCTCTGTTGGACATCCCAGCACCTGATCCAGTCAAGGAGAAAGAGGAGGAGGAGCAGAAGCACCATCATGAGAAGGATGAAAAGAAGAAAGGGGACAAAGATGACAAAGGTCCTCCCTGTGGCCCAGTGAACTGCAATGAGAAGATCGTGGTCCTCCTGAAACACCTAAAACCTGAGATCAAGGATGCCATCGAGCAACTCAATCTGGTCACTACCTGGTTGCTGCTACAGATACCTCGGATAGAGGATGGGAATAATTTTGGCGTGGCTGTCCAGGAAAAGGTGTTTGAGTTGGTGACCAGCCTTCATACCAAGCTGGAAGGAGTACTTCTCCGAGAGGGGTGACACAGTGGCCAAAGCAGCCAAGTAGCCCCATGTGGGTGACTATCAGCAGCTGGTGCATGTGCTGGACGAGGAGGAGTACCAGGAGATCCATTTGATGGTCATGGAGATCCGAAATGCTTATGCTGTGTTATATGACATCATCCTGAAGAACTTTGAGAAGCTCAAGAAGCCCCGTGGAGAAACCAAGGGAATGATCTATTGAGCCCCTCTCTCGTTCTGTGATGGGTTGAGCAGAAACCTTCCTGCTCTTCACCAGGAACTCTAGACTGGACCCAGTCTTCTTCTTGCTGGGGTTTCTCCCTCACTCTGCCTCCCAAACACAATACATACATAGTTGCCCACCAAAAAAGAAAAAAAAAAAAGAAAAAAAGAAAAGAAAAAAAGAAAGGAATTGCTAACTCAAAACTCCTGAACATTACTTGAAATGGCCTTTCTATATTTTTTCCGAATGAAATTCAGTAATTTTGTCTATATGTAAAAGCATATATATCAGGTATTTGGTTATTGAGAAACAAATGACTACAGGTTTGCTAATCTCTCCAAATATATTAAAGATAATGTCTAGTTTGTATTACAAGGCTATTCTGGGTCAATTGTCAATGTAGCCTTTTAATAAAGTGTTAAGTGATTTTATTTGTAGGGAAATCTCCAGGATTTTATAATTTTACTAAATTGATGTGTAGACCAAAACAATTACTTTTGAGTTTAGGTATACACACACTGGGGAATCTAGCTCTTGGCAGATAGCCAGTAGTTATCATTTTTATATATTCATAGAAAGACTGGCAGGTGGATTACATTTGGGAATGCCCACTACAGAAAGCACTGGAGTGAGAGAGGAGCTAACCACTTTTATTAAACACAAAGGCATCAAATAGAAATGCTTAATGGGTAATCTTAATCAAGAAACAACAATGAAGCACTGGGTAGAAACAATGTAAACATCTGAAAAGTACAAATGCAGCTTTAAGCGGTGTGTTAGTTACTATTAGAAAGGGATTCAGCTTGTACTCTAGTACAACAGAACATAGCAAACCCCAGGCCGGAACATGGTGACCTCTCACACTGCAGCACCTCTCTGCTCACTACACTCAGCTTATCTGAACCCCGTACTCCAATCTATGTCTGAAAAGCTGAAACTAGCTACATAGAAATCCCATTTTTCACATAAGAATTGTGTAAAGATTTCACATAGTTTTTTACATGTGTAATGAACTTTGAAATAGTGGCAATAAACTTTTTCTGGACAATATTTTTCAAATGGACTTATTAATGATGATTTATAAATGGACATGACCACATTTTTTTAAATTCAAAATACAGCTTGGAGTCTTGAGTAATAATTTTGAAATGAAGTTTATAAACATAAAACATACATACAGATTTTAATATCTATCTGTTGTCACCAGCTTTTAAAGGACTATCAGAATACTTAAAGGGTTAGGTCCAATTACAAAGCTGTCTGATTGTATTACCCTCAGCTTTTTCCAAATTGCTGTAGAACTTCCTCTGATGAAGGGTCCTCATACTTTCCAAAGACTTTCTGTAGGATCAAGAACAGGAGAAAAATCAACAATAAAATTATGCCAAATATTATAGTCCAGAAAAACTTAGCTAGCAATATTCTTTATTACTATACTAATCATTTCATAACTTACTCGGTATATTATATATGTATTCCTTTTTTTTCCCCCAAGACAAGATCTCGTTATTTAGCCCTGGCTATCCTAGAATTCACTCTGTAGACCAGTCTGGCCGCAAAGTCACAGAGATTTGCCTGCCTTTGCCTCCCAAGTGCTGGGGTGAAAGGCATAACACCACTACTGCCCAGCATATCACTCATTTAAAATCTATACATTGATGAATCCTATCACTAACTGCATTACTAAGTCAGTAGCAGAAACAGGCTGGCAGCTGTCACATACCAATGGCTATCACAGCAGTGAAGTTGCTGCAGTTCTGAGTAGAGTCCAGGGAGCCAGCTGCTAGACTGCATCGCTCTGAGGTACTCAGCATGGGTCTGAGCACAGCCCACCAGGGACTTTCTAGTCCGTGTTTCTCTTTGTATGTTTGCACTCATTTGAAAATATCCTTGTTGAGTTCACAAGACCCCAAGTGCCTAGGAGCAGTGCTGTCTAGAAGGGTCTCTGAATTCCTAGCTGCTGACTAGCTAAAGTGGGTAATTGGGGGCGGGGATAGGCCTTTGAAGGATGCAGGCTGGGTCTTAGTGTTTGCTTCTCTGCTTCATGGTCTGGCTGTCACATAAGGAACTTATCTATATACACCTGTCACCATGGAGCCTTTCTGCCATGTCATCTCCACCACGAGGCACTATACTCGCAGAAAATAGAAGCCGAAGCAACCCTTCCCTCTTATAGATACTGGTTTTAAATTAACAGTTATCATGGCATACTTGTTTTAAAATGGAATATTGTACTGGTATGTTGTATTACCATTTCAAATTAAGATCAACTATTTTATATAAGTAACAAAAATCTTTAATATTTAAGTATAAAAGCATATGATTACATTACCTCTGTATTGCTTCATTTATTTCAAAGCAGAGTTTCTCAGAAAAGATGAAGCCATTTTTACAATGGTATTGATGGACAAACCGTTCAGAAAACCTTTATGATTTATCCTCACTTCCTGAAGAGCCTCTATAATGTGATCTCTATCCAAGAGAAACACAGACATAAGCAATTCTGCTTCTAAAACTACCGTGTGTCAGAAGTTCTGAACACTACATTTTATATACAAGTATATCATCCAACTCCAGCTTTAGTTAGTACCTGCTGATGTCTGGGTGCAGTTCAGCCAGTCTCTTCATGATCTTGGTGAAACTACGAAGGTTCAATGTATTTGGGGGTATGAACTGAAAAGGTGTCTCAGGTAATAACTGACCAGATTTCATCTGGTTACAATTTTTCTTGACACCCTAGACAAATGAGATAAATGTTGAAAATATAAGCCAAAGAAGAGTATAAGAAACTTCCCGAGAGGTGAGAGAACTAAACAGCGTGTATCGAAGGTGGTAACAGGAGCTTCTTTATACACTTGCAGCCAGAGCCTGCAGTATGCTGTCTTTACACTGTCCTCTACCAACCCTAATGCCCACAGCTGACAGGACCAGAGAAGGGTCTCTCAGACTACGGAGCACTGGGCTCACAGGTCAGGCCAAGCCAGCTTCCTGCCTATGGAACTAGAACATAAGAGTAAACAAGTTCCATTAAACAACCACAGAGCCTGACTGAAAGGGCTACAGCTAGAGTCATGTGAAGTGCAGAAATGCAAAAATGAGCACAGAAAACCTCCGTGAAGAGACAGAGGGGGAGCTGCCAAACGCAGCAGCAATGTCCATGTGTAGTGCAGCGGGAAGACAGTGGTTCCCAAAGTGCCAGCTCAGATCCCCATATATTTCATTTCCTCCTTTCCTACCATGGCCCCTAAACAACCCTAAATAGGAAGTGTCAGTGACGTGAAGGCAGGGCTCTGAAGGACTGTCAGGTGCTCAAGGGCAGCAGAAGAGAAAAGACCAACAGCAGGCGATGATGCTGATGCTGTGTTGACAATGGACACAACAGTTAAAGCGACCTTTTAGAGAATGAAGTCAGACTACAGGATGATCAATGAAGACAATGAATATAAGCCACTTCACAGTGAAGCTTGATGATGAAAACACAGGACAAGTAATGGTTAAGTTCAAAGGGATGCAAATGAACTCCTGTGGGGTTAGGAAGGGCTGGGGTGCCTACTAGCAGAGAAAGGTCTAAATGGAAACTCAGTCAGCAATGGCATCTAGCAGGCATCCGATGACAGGATCAGGAGGGCTGGGTGGAGGACAGTGGACACACATCAAGCATCACACAAGAGAGTGGTTTGGACATGTGGGTGCTGTTCTCTCACTTTAGCGTAAGGGCCTGTGTCTGCTCATGAACACCAAGAGGGAATTTTATTGCATGTAAAAAAATAATGGACTGCCCACTAGACAGCAGACATTTTGTTGAGTAAAACTGTCACATATCAGGAAGTATTTAGAACTGCAGTGGGGTGACAATGAGGGCTATCTATCATCTATCTATCTATCTATCTATCTATCTATCTATCTATCTATCTATCTATCTATAAAGCAGGGTGGTGGTGGTGCATGCCTTTACTCCCAGCACTTGGGAGGCAGAGACAGGCTGATTTGAGGCCAGCCTGGTCTACAGAGTGAGTTCCTGGGCAGCCAAGGTTACACAAGAAAACCATGTCTCAAACAAACAACAAAAGAAAGTGATATACATACATACACACATACACAATATACATATACACATATACATACACACACACACATAGTCTATATACACACATACACTGATGAATGAATGACTTCTATAGTCGTACTTTTCAAGAGTAAAGAGCAAGGACAGTGGGAGATGGCAGGAAACCCAGCAAGAATAGCCTTCCTGACCTTTGTGCCAGCATAAGGACTGCTTGTTACCACGACATTCCAGCAGTGTGGCACACCCACGACCACTGCTCATCCATGAGGAACACTAACCTGGTCCAAGGGAGGAAACTCACTGTCTTGCTCAGATTCCAGCTGCCTTGACTTAGCTCTGGGCAGTCTACAAATAGAAGAGGCTGAGGTGGCATCTTTGTTGGTATTTTTCTCCAAATGATTCATACTAGTGCTATTCCCAGTTGTGGAAAGAGGTGGTGGTGTGTACTCTCCAGGGATTTTCACAAGCCGCACGGTCACAGATTTTCCATTGATTTTGACTCCATTCATTTCCTTCACAGCCATCTTCGCATTACTGTTTTTTGCAAAAGCAAGAGACGCATATCTAAAGCATGAGGGCAGAGAAGCAGGTTCTTTGTTAACGAGCAACTTCAGCTCCTCTTCTAAACACTAAGATAGCTTTCACAAGACCAGCTAGATGCTCTTCAAAGGGTTTTAAACTTGCTTGGGATAAGTAGGTGTTGTTTGCTGTTGTTTTTGATTTTTTGAGACAGGGTCTCTTTAGTTCTTTGAACTTGCTAAGTAGACCAGGCTGGCCTTGAACTCAGTGATTCACCTGCCTCTGCCTCTCAAGGTGTGCACCAACAATTAAGTGTTTATTCAGGATAACTGAATACAGAACAAATCAAAGGGGAAATAGGACAAACTGTAATAATTATGCATTATTACTTTAAAATTTAATGTTTTAAATTGCAAACACAAAGTTTTGAGGCTTAGGGCCAAGTGGCTATACATTCTAAAATTTAAAGTCAATTTTTATGCACAAATATAAATTCTAGGAGGCTCAAAGGCTTCAATGTTAAAGACAAAATTTGAAAATATTTAGCAGAATATAAGAAAACACATTTATAGTCAGTAGTGAGAAAATATGTAGATAAAAGTTAAGATAATCTAATCAGAATTTGATCATGTAATTGAAAAAGCTGGGCCAGAACAATCCCTGTTAAGCCAATAGCTCTCATTTTTTCAGGGTTCAGGTAAGATATTAAAAAAAAAAGAAAGACATGAAGGATTATACTCCTAAGGGACTCAACCCTAGTTTAACCTGAGAAAAATACATTAACATCCTATCAATGTGCCATATACAATCTATGTGACTACAATTTCAAAAATTAGTGCCTATTTTTACAAATTTAAAACCCAAACTACAAGCAATTCCCTCTTAATGTCTTGCCCTCTGAAATCAATAGCTATCATTTTTATGACAGAATAGCATAGTATATCCATGAAGTAATTATCATTGTTAACTGGATTCTGCACAGTCTATAAATGTCAAAGTAGCAACTCTCTCTCTCTCTCTCTCTCTCTCTCTCTCTCTCTCTCTCTCTCTCTCTCTCTCTCTCTGTGTGTGTGTGTGTGTGTGTGTCTGTCTGTCTGTCTGTCTGTCTGTCTGTCTGTCTGTCTCTATGACACCATAGACAGGCAATGCAGCCACCTACCCCAAACTATAAAACAGAAGTAGAAAGTGCAAAAGTAACTAAGGTCAGCACTAATTAGTGGTACTTTTCGAGCCACCTCTGTCTTTACTGTTGGTGTGACAGCAATGGTTATTATCCTTACCCTCATTTTACAGAGAAGCAAAGACTAAGAGGTCAAGGAACGCATTCAGATTAATTCTAATTACTGAAGGAGCTGGGGTTGAGCCAGTCCCATTTCTAGAGTACATCTCCTACTTAATGTACTCTGCTTCTGCTATGGAATTCTGTATAGTCAGATAAATATACAAAGATCAGTTAAGTCTACTAATCACCATGGAGGCTATGTGTGACATTGCATGCTGTAATCTCAGGACCCAGGATTCTGAAAACAGGATAGCAGTGACATAACCAATTCTCTGAGGTCCCGCCACTATCTGTTAGTCTGGGTACACCCCTCCCCAGTGGAGTGGCTCCTGCTTACTGTATCTGTTGCACAGCAGATATACAGAAATGCACACCTACTGAATTTGGGTAACATACCTGTAATTAGTAGAATCATAAATTGAAATTTCAGAAACTTGATATTTCTGGAAATGAGACCTTAAATCAGCCTAAGAGAAGAAAAATAAAATAAAATTTGTAAAAGGTTGGAAAAAATCACAATAATTTACAAATTTGAAAGCGAAGCCTCCCACAGAACTTCTGGGCATACCTCAGACACAGAAGGGCAAAGACCACCGACGTGTATCAAAAAGCCCTGACCTTTTCCATGCAGTTCACTATTCTTCAATTCTGATTACAGAAAAAAAAATCACAGAAATGCCCACAGTGATGGCAACAATGTTACATATTTCATTTTGTTTCCAATTACAAAGCTTATTGATTTGTGTGTGTGTGCTGAGTGTGCATGGGCCATAGGTGCAAAAGTCAATGGACAACTCATAGGAGCCAGTCCTCTCCATCTACCAGACAGATTATGGGAATTAAACTCAAGTCATTATTAGTCTTCATGGTGGGTAGATGCACTTGCTGCCAACTTGAGTCCAATCTTTAGGACTTGAATAGTGGAAGGAGAAAATGGACTGTCAAGCTGTCCTCTGACCTCCATAAGCATGCCATGGCACACGGACACATCACACACATGCCCACAAAATAAATACATTAAAAATAATGAAGTTAGAAGATATCAGCATCACACTAATCCTGTTGGTACACATCTGTAATCCCAGCATTGAGAAACTGGCATGAGGATCATAAGTTCAAGGCTAGCCTGGACTACATAATGTAACCTTTTCCTTTTAAAATGAAAACAAAATCCCAAATAGAAAAACCAAGCACCAGAGATTGAAGTCAAGAGGCTTACGATTTCTGCACCTTATGCATGTCACCCTAAAGTAAAGAGGTTGAGTTACTCAGTATCCAGTCCCTTGGAGCTTGAAAGTTTACCAAATGCAATGAAACCCAAAGCATTTCTCTCTGCTTCAAAGAAGAGCTTAGAACAGGGGTACACACAAGTTTTTAGTGCCCAGTGGCATACTGACCAGAGTATGGTCTATAAACTAAGCACACCAAGGAAACTTTTGTATTAGACATGAGCAATGGCAGGTGTAGACCTTGTTACTATGGGAGGATATATAACAAGAAAATGGGAAATAAATAACTTGATTTTAGGTAGCATTAAGCTAGGACTTAGTTTCTTCCTATTTGACAAAATTATGCAAAATTTATATGCTCTATTTTCCCGGTTTCCACTGTGAGGAGACTGGATGTGAAGTAAGTTCCCACCCTAAAAGCCCTCACCCAGGACACAGACAGTGTACACATACTTGTCTAAAGACTTCTTAGTTTCTACCTTTTATAATTCTTATGTAATATTGGAAGACCTATGAATTCCAGTTTTTCTCAGTTGTAAAAGTAGCTTAGTCTCTTGAAATGGCTATGAAAATTAAAGGGGGCTCTGACTGTTATTTCTGTCTTACAGAGGAGGACGTGTACAAAGGCCTGGGCAGTTCCAGTCACTCATCTATTAAGAGGTAGTGTTGGATCCAGGCACAGTCCCTCATCACTATTCATACCTTGCCTTTCTCTTTCATTTACTAATCTGTTATCTATCTGGATAGTAATGTGTGTGTCCTGGAGAGAGGACAGTGAAGCTCTCTCTTCACAGTTGAGATGCCGACACTGCAGTCAAGTGCTGCAGTAGAAAAGAGCAGTGACTGCGTCGCTCACAGAAGCATCTCCCACCATCTCTTCTCCTTTCACCAGTCCAGTAAAACTGCTCAATCCTGTGGGCTGAGCACTGTGTCTGAAGAAAGGAAGACTTAATAACTACTTGTTCTTTAAAACTTTCACCTCCAACTGGCCAATTTTCTGACTTTTTAAGAATAAGGAATACAAAAGGAATAAAAGTACAAAGAGGAACAAAATACTTTTATAGCCCATCTATCTCCCAAAAGAACATAGACAAAGTAAGCATCATTTTCAGGTAAGCTAGGTTATAATTTTTTCTGTACATCCTTACAAACCTAATGGATTCCTTGGCTGCCATTCCTCACATTCCGCTGTGCTGTCCTGAGTTTCTGAGAAGTCAGCTCCAATCAGCCTCTCTGTGGCATCAAACCAGTCTTCACTTGCTTCCTGGACGGTTTTACACTCTAAGGCACAAGCACGAGGAACCATAAACTGTGCGTGTCTACCTCTCAGAACACATTTATAAACACCTCTGCCAAGACAAGGGTAACCTTTATGTGTGACCTAGAGATGGGCCCGTGGAACAGCAAGCCAGGTCTCTGACCTGGTCTTGTCGAAGGCACTGAGCACAAAGCTCTTTCAGTCTAAGGCTTCCAGTCCCCAATTTCCTTAACTGAACACTGATGCCCAGTGTATCAAAAGCGTCCCTCTCTGACTTTTGGAAGTTACTCTTTATGGAAGAAATATTTGGACATGACAAACCCAGTAAACACACTGCATTACTTGTTTTCTGTTTTTATTTTATTTTTATTTTTTGTCATATGTAGCTCTTGTCGTCCTGGAACTCACTATATGGATCAGGCCGGCCTTGAACTCAGAGCGCCTGCCTCTGCATCCTGAGTGCAGGGATTAAAGGTGTGCATCAACATGCTCAAAACATTCTTTCTGGAAGTCACACAAACAATATCTAGATGCACATGTAAACATATGGATATAGACATACTAACAAACAATAATATATGAAAATACATGTGCATCCTTACCTTTGTCATTGAGCTTCAGGCAATTAAAGCCTATGTCTGTATCACCATTTTTACAAACATCGCTCATGGGTGATTTACCTTGTTCAGGCTGACTACTGTCAGGTATAAAAGACATCTGAAGATTAAATAGAAACAGAAACAAAGATAAGGACTAACCATCACTGCATTCTACTTGAGGCAGGCATTTTTCACATGTATTATTCTGCCCTCCGAATAATGAGGGCTACGACAAAAAAAATCATTATCCTATGACTTGTAGTAAAAATACTCAGAATAGCTTGTTGGTTTACATCAGGATGAATTTGGGTTTTAATTCTGTTTATTGTGATGGTATGAGTACAACTGTTATTCATGATTTTTGGATAGGAACTTTTAAACATTTCAGAGTATATGTTTTTCTCTATTGGAAATAAAAACCCTATATGTAGACCTGAGTTGTTCTCTACATTTAAATTTACTGAAAAGGAGAACACTTATGAGCTAGGGTGTACTTCAAGGGTAGTATGTACTTAGAATATGTGAGGGATTATATTTGATTCTAATACCACAAAACAAGACAAAACAAAAAGCCCTAAAACCAAAAACCCAATTCAAATCCCAACTCCCACCACACACAAACAAAAATCACAACATAACATTGAAGGTGACATGTAACTATGCTAAACTATTAAGACAGTACCCGACTAGCATACCATCTTTAAAAACAAGCAATTAATTTAATCTTACAGGCATCATAGAACTTCAGGGCTGGCGAGCTGGCTCATGGGGTAAGGGTGCTGGCCACTAAGGGTGACAACCTGAGTTTGATCTTTAGGACCCACAGGGTGGGAGGAGGAAATGACTGACTCCTAGAAGTGTCTCCTGACCTACATATGTGCCCTGTGACATACATACACACCTACACACAATAAGTACAAAATGGAAAAGGAACTATATTGCTTTATATTCAAAACTAAAGACTATAAAACTGGATTATATTGCATTTTAAACTTATTGCTTAAAAGATTTTTTTTTTCTAAGTACTAGGGATGGAGCCTTATGCATGCTAGACAAGAGCTCTCAAGAACTGTTGTTGTTGTCCCAGCAACTCTCCTTGTAGTTTAGGCTTTTCCCCCTGAATCAGCAGGCTGTTCTACAGCTACATGGTCATCAGGATAACAGCACAGACTGCTAGATGGCTAAATTATTTTTAAAATACACAACAAATCTAAGCATATAAAATTTAGCTTTGAATCTATTATTTCTTTTTTTGGTTTTTTGAGACAGGGTTTCTCTGTGTAGTCCTAGCTGTCCTGGAACTCACTTTGTAGACCAGGCTGGCCTCGATCTCAGAAATCTGCCTGCCTCTGCCTCCCAAGTGCAGGGATTAAAGGTGTGCGCCACCACTGCCCAGCTCTATTATTTCTTCTTAAAAAAGAGTTTTCAGTGGGATGCTCTCTCAGCATCATCTGTTTGTATATTCTCTTGGTAGAAAGCAACTATTTGAAGTATTTTACTTTCATTCCAAACTTCAGTCAGAGAAGTGGGACTGGCTGCCATCTTACTGGGTAAGAGAAACTTTGGTTTCTGTGGACCTCCACAGCTTTCAGTATGTTCTCTGCTACTCATTTCTGATGATTCAGTCAGTGTCTCATCATAGAACATGACTACACTGGCCTTAAATTTGCAATCCTACTGCCACCTGCTCCTGAGTGCTGAGACTATGGGCATGCCTGGCCTGAAATGTGTTCATAATAATTAACTACTTTCTTGTTTGTCAAATGACAAATATTTCCCTGGGGTATGGGACAGACTAAAATAGCCCAAGACATATTTCCTAAGGGAAGAATGAACATTTTCTTTGCCCAAAATAAAAGAAATACTACTTTACCTCACAAAAACCCAGCAGCGTGACCCTCTGGTTCACGATGATATTAGCACTACATCATGGCTTGCCTGGACAGCCTGGGTGTATGTACTAGTGAGCTGTAAGTTACCATTCCTGATTTTTCTCTCCAGTGACTGTCTAAGACGGGACCAGCCAGGAGCGCACAGGCCACAGAAGCTGTCCACTCTCTCCCTACCTGTTTAATATAGTACTCGAAGTCCTAGCCAGAGCAATTAGACAACAAAAGGAGGTCAAAGGGATAGAAATTGAAAAGGAAGAGGTCAAAATATCACTATTTGCAGATGATATGATAGTATATATAAGTGACTCAAAAAATTCCACCAGAGAACTCTTAAACCTGATAAACAACTTCAGCAAAGTTGTTGGATATAAAATTAACTCAAACAAATCAGTGGCCTTCCTTTACTCAAAGGATAAACAGGCTGAGAAAGAAATTAGGGAAACAACACCTTTCACAATTGTCACAAATAATGTAAAATATCTTGGTGTGACTCTAACTAAGGAAGTGAAAGATCTGTATGACAAGAACTTCAAGAAATCAAAGAAGATCTCAGAAGATCTCCCATGCTCATGGATTGGCAGGATTAATATAGTAAAAATGGCCATCTTGTCAAAAGCAATCTACTGATTCAATGCAATCCCCATCAAAATTCCAAATCAATTCTTTATAGAGTTAGAAAGAGCAATTTGCAAATTAATTTGGAATAACAAAAAACCCAGGATAGGGAAAACTATTCTCAACAATAAAAGAACTGGGGGAATCAGCATCCCTGACCTCAAGCTGTACTACAGAGCAACAGTGATAAAAACTGCGTGGTACTGGTACAGTGACAGGCAGGTAGAGCAATGGAATAGAATTGAAGACCCAGAACTGAACCCACACACCTATGTCACTTGATCTTCGACAAAGGAACTAAAACCATCCAGTGGAAATAAGACAGCATTTTCAACAAATAGTGCTGGCTCAACTGGTTTGCAGGTAGAAGAATGCAAATCAACCCATTGTTATCTCCTTGTACAAAGCTCAAGTCCAAATGGATCAAGGACCTCCACATAAAACCAGATACACTGAAACTAATAGAAAAGAAAGTGGAGAAAAGCCTCAAGCACATGGGCACAGGGGGAAATTTCCTGAACAGATTATGCTCTAAGATCAAGAATTGACAAATGGGACCTCATAAAATTGCAAATCTTCTGTAAGGCAAAGGACACTGTCAATAGGACAAAACGACAACCAACAGATTAGGAGAGGATCTTTAGCAACCCTGCATCTGATAGAGGGCTAATACCCAATATATATGAAGAACTCAAGAAGGTAGACTCCAGAGAACCAAATAAAAATTAAATGGAGTACAGAGCTAAACAAAGAATTCTCAACTGAGGAATACTGAATGGCTGAGAAGCACCTAAAGAAATGTTCAACATCCTTAGTCATCAGGGAAATGCAAATCAAAACAACCCTGAGATTTCACCTCACACTAGTCAGAAGGGCTAAGATCAAAAACTCAGGTGACAGCAGATGCTGGTGAGGATGTGGAGAAAGAGGGACACTCCTCCATTGCTGGTGGGATTGTAAGCTTGTACAACCACTCTGGAAATCAGTTTGGTGGTTCCTCAGAAAACTGGACATAGTACTATCTGAGGATCCAGCTATACCACTCCTGGACATATACCCAGAAGGTGCTCCAACATGTAATAAGGATACATGCTTCACAATGTTCATAGCAGCCATATTTATAATAGCCAGAAGCTGGAAAGAACCCAGATGCCCCTCAACAGAGGAATGGATATAGAAAATGTGGTACATTTACACAATGGAGTACTACTTAGCTATTAAAATGATGAACTCATTAAGTTCTTAGGCAAACGGGTGGACCTAGAAAATATCATCCTGAGTGAGGTAACCCAATCACAAAAGAACACACATGGTATACACTCACTGATAAGTGGATATTAGCCCAGAAGTTTGGAATACCCAAGATATAATTCACAGACCACATGAAGCTCAAGAAGAAGGTATACCACAGTGTGGATACTTCAGTCCTTCTTAGAAGGGGGATCAAAATACCCATGGGAGGAGATACAGAGACGAAATTTGGAGCAGAAACTGAAGGAAAGGCCATTCAGTGACTGTCCCACCTGGAGATCCATCCCATATACAGTCACCAAACCCAGATTCTATTGTGGAAGCCAACAAGTGCTTGCTGACAGGAGCCTGATATAGCTGTCTCCTGAGAGGCTCTGCCAGTGCCTGACAAATACAGAAATGGAGGCTCACAGCCATCCATTGGACTGAGCACAGGGTCCCCAATAGAAGAGCTAGAGAAAGGACTCAAGGAACTGAAGGGGTTTGCAGGCCTATAGAAGGAACAAAGATATGAACCAACCAGCACCCACAGAGACTAAATCACCAATCAAAGAACACACAAGGAGGGACTCAAGCCTTCAGCCGCATATGTAGCAGAGGATGGCCTTGTGGGACATCAATGGGAGGAGAGGCCCTTGGCCTTGTGAAGGCTCAATGTGCCAGTGTAGGGGAATGCCAGGACAGGGAAGCAGGAGTGGGTGGGTTAGTGAACGGGGGGAGGGGGGGAAGGGGAGGGATAGGGGATTTTTGGAGGGGAAATGAGGAAAGGGGATAAAATTTGAAATGTAAATAAAGAAAATATCTAATAAAAAAAAGAAAAAAAGTTTCCATTCCTTTCCCCTTGGGTCTCCCAGTTTATGATGAATTACACATTATCTTCCTCGCCACACTGATGACCACGGCCTGACCAAGGCTGGCCCTTAGTATAGCACCCACTCCTTCTGCTCAGACTCATTCCTCAAATGGGAGTCCAAAGAGTGAGCTAGCGGAGTTGGAAGGAGGATATCAAACTTACTTGCTTACTCAGAGGCTATCAAAATAGATTTCAGAGATGAGATTATGGACGAGAGCTTAGAGGGGTTGCTTGCTATGTAGTCATGAGGCCCGAGTCTGATTGTACTTTTACTTATGTAAGAAGCTGGGCATGTGGCACATTTGTAGTCCCAGCACTGAGATCATCTTCGGATGACCCAAACCATATAAAAGCCAGGCAAGATAGTGTAGGTCTGTCATCTCAGATCTCCTACTGCAAAACAGAAGGTGGAGACCAGAGAGCTGCCTGGAAGTCTGCAGGTCAACTAGGCTGACACACCACATAGGAGCCAGAGACCCAGTCTCAAGAGGGAGGGTGAGGACTGACACCAGAGGTTGTCTTCTGACATCCACATACCAGCCCTAATGCAGGTCTGCTTCGACAAGTGTCCTCTCACCCTGGCCCCATACAGGCACGTGTGGGTGGCTCCGGAAGACCAGCACCCAAGGCTGAGCTCTGCCCTCCACATGCATGTTCTCCACATGCACGCACACCTGCACACACAAGCACACAGGTCTCCCTCTCCAAATTCTTACCTGGGACAATGTTTTTAGTAGGCCTGGAGAAACATCAACATCAGGTAGGCTTTGATTATCCAGCTCAGAATTTGCTCCTGAAAGGCTGAATAAATAAACATTCTTAAAGAACTTATCCATGATCTCAAAAAGAAAAGAGAATTTACATATATGGCTTAAGTAGTTTTTAAGAGCAGGTAAGTTCTACATGAGCTAAAACTATAATCACCTGCATGCTTCGTCTTTCATTAGCTGAAAACAAGGGGAAAACAGATTTAGTATATTTTCTGTCAGAATGAAGTAACAGTTTCATTCTAGAACACATACGTACCCTGGAAACAAAATCGGAGAAGGCAGATAAGAGTTTGGACTCCACCGACAGTGGAGGCAGCTCTTCCAGAGGTATGCCCTTATGGACTTTTCCTTTCAAGTTCATGTATCTAAGTTTCAAGTCTTCCAAAACAGACAGCAGTGCTGCGCCTAACTCCTTCTTAGCAGAATCAGTTTGTAAATTCCTGTGCAAAGTTAAGTTCACAGAACTACATTACTCAGGCTCAAGTCACTCCGCTAACACTAACATGGAATCATACATTCAGTTCTGCTCTACCAGATCCTAGACTTTACCTGTTAAGCAAAGCACAGTAGATACACTTTCTAGGGTCAGTATCAGCAACCACAACAGGTACGCCAGAAAGAATGTGGCAGAAGCCCATGAAGAAACCCCAACTAACTTTAACCTTACTCAGGTAGTAAGCACATGTATTTTACTTGATTAATTACATTAACCACAATTCACTGTGACATTTGTATTTGTGATGGTTTGTATATGCTCGACCCAGGGAGTGACACAATTAGAAAGTGTGGCCTGTTGGAAGAGGAGTGTCACTATGGGTGTGGGCTTTAAGACCCTTATCCTAACTTCCTAGAAGCCAGTATTCTGCTAGCAGCCTACAGATGAAGATGTAGAACTCTCTGTTCCTCCTGCACCATGCCTGCCTGGATGCTGCCATGTTCCCACCTTGATGATAATGGACTAAACTTGAACCTTTGAACCTGTAAACCAGTCCCAATTAAAATGTTCTTTTAAGAGTTGCCTCGGGCCGGGCGTGGTGGCGCACGCCTTTACTCCCAGCACTCGGGAGGCAGAGGCAGGCGGATTTCTGAGTTCGAGGCCAGCCTTGTCTACAAAGTGAGTTCCAGGACAGCCAGGGCTATACAGAGAAACCCTGTCTCGAAAAATGCAAAAAAATGCAAAAAAAAAAAAAAAAAAAAAAAGAGTTGCCTTGGTCATGGTGTCTGTTCACAGCAGTATAACCCTAACTAAGATAGTATTTTATTTTTGATTTTTGAAACAGATCTTAAAATGTAGCTCTGGCTGGCCTGTTACTCACTAGGTTAGGCTAGGCTGGCCCCCAACTTAGTCATACTCCTGCCTCTGCTTCTCACGTGCTAGAATTATAACCCCACCCAGCAAAATAGGTCTTTTGAAACATTACTTTTAAGGAAGCTGATAAATCCAGAAATAGCCTAGGTTTTGTCTTTCAAAAGTTAAAATTTCTAGAAAAAAGTCAGTGATAAATTTTAAGAAAATCTAGATTTAAAATTGATGAACACCTATTGAGTCCCGCTCTACTTTCCATTACAAGTTTGTAAATGTGGTGACAGTGTCGATGGCACATCTGGTAGCAAACATCCAGAAGGTGCATCTCTGCCTTTATAGCCCTCTCAGTGGTCTTCTGACAGCACCTGGATGGCACAGCCTTCTCTTCACAGAGCTGAAATGCCCTTTAAAGTAAAAGACAGTATGTTAGAGTCAACATTTTTACAGTAGTGACAACCTTCTTTCTAGAAACAGAATTTAAATTTCTTTTTTTTTTTTCTCTTAGTTTTTCAAGACAGAGCTTCTCTGTGTAGCCTTGACTGTCCTGGAACTTGGTCTGTAGTCCAGGCTGGTCTTAAACTCAGAGATCTGCCTGCCTCTACCTCCTCAGCACCAGGATCAAAGGCATGCATCACCACCAGTCAGCTACATTTTAAATGTCTTACATTTCCTTGTCAAGTTTAATTCACTTCCTGTTAAAAAGGGGACATGATAGGAACATGTTATCAGGATCAAAGCCTAACAACTCCTTATATTCTCAGAGCTGGAACCCACCTCTGCACTGTTACTTCTCTCATAAGCAGGGTCCATCCCCAGTGGGGACCTAGCTCATCCCAAGGTGATGGATCTGTTTTCAGTATCAGTCCAGGTCTGGCCAACTTTTTATAGCCATAGGCATTTAAGGTCCAAACCATTGTTAAATGTGTTATTTAATAGAAAATGGACAGGACCTACATTTTTCTTAGCTATTGAAAGTCATTCATGTAAGCAAGTACTTTGCTCTATTACAAGAAGCCTGCGGCAGCCCAGTGAGAAGGCTCCGTGGGTGAAGATGCTTGCCAACCTGAGCTCAGTCCCCGAGGCCCACACCATGGAGAGAGAATCAACTCTTCCCAGTTGACCTCCAAACCTCCACAGACAGCTGCATTTCCACATAAAGAAATGAAATTTCAACTTTTCTTTCCTTTCTTTTTAAAGTTCAAGTCACTAGAGTTTTTGAGTTATTAAGAGTTTTTGGAATTTCCCTCAACTACCAGTTCCTATATCCCGCTGTTTTGGAAGAATAAATTTAATAAGAATTTAATAATTTAATAAGAATAAATTTAAATTTAATTTTACAGTTTTGAGATACCAGACTAGTCATTAGAAATAGAAAGAGAAAAACAGGCCCATGGTTTCAGAGCATGGCAGTGTGGCTTTCTTTCCTTCCACTCTCACTTGACTGCTCCAATTGTCTTTTGGATTACTAATAAATGCAAAATAAAACCAATGATGATGGTTTAAAAATACTTCACTGTGTAGCTATTTATCTCTTCAAATGTATGGCATTTTCCTGAAGGTGCTAGCTTATATAATCCATGTTTAATTTATTCAAAAGAAAGAAGGGTAGTGCATGCAGGTGAGGCATGAGGGGGGGTGGAAGAGAGGAACTGCAGCTCTTCCTGGTGAGCGCTGACATCTGTGTTGCTTGTATCTATATGCTAGAAAGAGCGGCCAAAATGTAAACGTTCTTAAAGCCCCTTTAATTCTAAATGTTTAAATATGCCACACAGAAAATAAAGCAATCTTGAGCTTTTCTTTCCCATATACATGCGTGAATTTACCCAACTGACCTACCTGTTACAGTGTTTCTGTCTGTCTGTGGTATCAAATACTTTTCTTAACTCCAAAGAATTCTGAAAACAATATAAAATTACAAATATATAACAAAAACATGAACACTATACACGGAGTTCCAAGATATGAAATCTTCAAAACAATTTTGTGGCAATGTCTGCCACCAGAAGATAGAGCTGTAGCATCTATCATCCACCCCCTTGAGTTAGCATCTCTCCCTGAGACCCCAATACATATTTGCACAACTTAAAATCTGTAGAGTAGATGAAAAGTTTGATACTATGGATTTTACCTCATTCAGGGAGTTCCCACTAGGCTTTAAGCAGCCAGTTGAGAGAGGCCTTCCTGAGTCACTTCCTGGGGCAGCTCTCTGTGCGTCTCTGCACTGCTGCCCACACGACCAGGCGGTGTTACAGGCCACGCTTCGTTTGTCACTTTGCCACTCCTCAGCTTGGCTCTGCCTCACCATCTTTGTCTCTGTGATGCTTGATGCAGACACTATGGAAGAGCTTGCATTCACTCTGCTGCTCACATGCAGTGTCTGCTGAACTGCAGCTATACATGCTGCTGCATCTGGCACTGACGTAAGACACACTTCTTTCATCAGCGAGCATGCCTTATTTGTGGCACTGCCTTGTACGTGGTGTAGGCAGCTTCCCTCTACTTCTGCCTGGTAATCTGTGACTGCCACCCTTGGTATCACAGGAGAGAAAAAGCCCGGCTCAGGGAGGCTTTTGTATTGTGAAGAGCCACAGAGAGAAATGACCGAGTCATCCAGAGCACAAGGCCCAGACGGCTGGTGAGCATCATTAGCCTTCAGGTGTGTCTCAAGGGCTCGGTCTTGGGGAAACATGGTAGCATTCTCAGGGCGCTGTAATGCTTTGTTCTGGAAAATTCTATTTCCATAAAAGTCTTTACTTTCAGTTGTTTGAGATTTCACTTCTTTAGTATACACTTGAGTTTCAGGTACTTTCTGATGGTTTAAGGGAGAGCTGCTTCTCTGTAAAATGCCATCAAATGCTTTATGATATGTTAAATCAACCTCTTGTTCCTTACATTTTTCATATTTTGGCTCATGATATTCTTGTAACATATCAGAACTTTGAGATGTAGAGACTTGGAGTGAACATTCTTGTGCAAAACCATTAAGGGACTCCAAAGAGGGGCTAGGACCACTCTCTAATTTACCATGATTATCTTCGAAATTGCCACCACATTTAAAGTCATAGCTTGATGTTTTCAACTCACTAACATCTAGACTGGACCTGCTTACTGTCTTCGCTAAGTGTGCACTTATGCACTCCAGCTCTGCGCTGTGGTACTCCTGCTGCGAGTCTTCGTCCACGTCACTCTTCTGCACGTCTCCACAGTCAGCACCTGAAGCCTCGGCGCTCCTTCCCAATCCAATGCTATTATTATCTAAAGTGTCAAAAATCATCTCTACTCTTTTGTGCACTTCAGGATGTAATCCTGAATATAAATGCAAAAGATTTTCATCCTTGAGTTTTGATTCTGAATAATGGATAGAATAGGTCTCATTCAAAAAAGCATAGTCATTACTGTCTTCAAACTCACTTGACTGGGAGAAAATATTCCCTCTGTTAGAATCTTGATTTTCTGAAAAAGATAGTTCTGATAAGTCTCTCTGGTCAACAATGCTGTTCTCTTTGTCACTAGCTCGCTCTTCTGTTGCCAAGGAGTCCTCTTTACCATCAGGGAAGGCCAAAATAACTCCGTTGCAACCATTGGAAAAGAACATATTTTCTTTCTTAGGATTATAAAGTTTATCTGTTCAAAACAGTAAACCAGAGAGTATGTTAACAATACTGTTGACACTGAACACTGGGAAAAACTAGACAGAGTCTGGTCCTAGCTTCTCCAAGTCCTGGACTACTTCTACATCCTCAACGACAAACACAAACATGGCTTGTAGCAACTAAACAAACTAAAACCCATTCCAAGCAAGCACACTACAGCCCTAGGCCCACTGTGATGATTATTAAAGGTTGGCCATTAGAGATACTTAGGATTAGATGAGACCATGAGGGCAGGCCCTCAGGATTGGATTAATCCTCAAAAGGCCACAGAGTGCTTCTCTTTTGCTGTTAAGTCCCATACCATATTAAGACACATTATTTACCAGTTAGAAAGTGATTCCTCAGGAGGCTCTGACCATCCTGGTATCTGAACCTCACACTTCCGGCCCCAGAACTATGAGAAAATAATCTGCCGCTGCTTAAGCCTCTAACTGATGGTGTTTTGTTATAGCTGTCCAGGATGACACAGCAGGAAGCTTCTCCCTGAACTCTTTTCAGTGGTGACAGATCTTTTCTTTATAGGGCAGCCACTTTGCTTGTGGCTTTGCCTAATAAACTTTAAAGTAAAGAATCATTTAATAAATTATGGACTATCTACTGGTGTCAGTTGTATGCAGTGTGTAAATGAAGGCAAGAGGATTCTCGGCTATACTTGCAACTTATGGCGTTCCTGGGGCCTTAAGCACACAAAAACTAACCACAGTTAAGAGAGAAGTGCTGAGCATTGTGCTAATGGGACAGGTGAGTCTGAGGAGAAAGGAGGGGCAGAGTTTGGGGAAAACTTCAGCTAGTGCAGCTGGCTGTGTGAGTGCATCAGCCCTTGCAGGAACTTATAATCCAGCCTGCAGGAGTAGAAGAGCTGTCTGAGTGGAGTACATGGAGCTGGCCAGGCCTTTTATAAGGTGCTAAGACACCTGGCCCTTATCCTAAAGGAAGGGGAAACCAGGGCAAACCCCTTCAAAGGGTTGTGCCTGAGAGTGAGTTGAAGAAACTTCTTGTGAGCAAGATGCATGGGAAGTGATGGCAGGTAGACCAAGAGCACAAAGGGTAGAGAGGGCACTGAATAACAGACACTTTGTGTGCACACGTGACACAAAACTCTTAGAGGATAGTAATTACTCTTGTTCCAATAAATTCTGGAATTTTTTATTTCATTTTCCCAAAAAGCATACTTAGCTCACTTTATTTCATGAGCCACTGATTGGCCACTACCTGCTTAAGTACGATTCACTGGGCACTGCATCTGAAGTGGAATATTTATCACTAAAGAGAGGGCGTGCCATGAAGAACAGGTACAAAGGAGGAAGTGGAAAGTAAGACAGGGGAGGGGGAAGCGAGAGTTCAGAGCAGGCAAAGGGAATCTGAAGTTATGATAAGGAAAATCTACACGTACATATGTACATGCCCAGCAAGCTGCAACCAATACAGGTTACACAGGAGTCGCTGTCACACGGTACATCGGGGACACAGGATTTGTTTTGCTTATGATATAAATGAGTTAATGTATTCCTCATTTTAAACTTTTTGGTTTTTCTTGGGGTGGGGGGGTTGAGACAGGGTTTCTCTGGGTAGCCCTGGCTGTCCTGGAACTCACTCTGTAGACTAGGCTGGCCCGGAACTCAGAAATCTGCCTGCCTCTGCCTCTGTCTCTCAACTGCTGGTATTAAAGGCATGCACCAACAACGCCTGGCCATTTTAAATTTTTTATACTATCATATCATATTACAATTTTAAGATTAAACAAATTGTCTTCCACAGACTTACAACGTTTGTGTCTTTTGCTCTTCCTACTACATACTAAAAGCAATTTGCCCACAGCTACCAAACACTCATGAGGGAATTAGCAAAGTTAAAACTGTTGCTGAGTTGTCCCAGCTTGCTGCTCCAGGCTTTAAAACAGCCACCCTGAAGGAAACCTTTGTTTACAAAATGCACCCTCCATCAACAGGTGTGCATCCTTACCATTTTGGAAGTGTCCTCCATTTTTGGGGTAATTTTTATCAGAATCTGTTTCTAACGCTGCAGTGGCTTGCATAGTTCAAAGATGTATGCTCTATGAAAGGTATAACATTGAGCTATTAGTATATTTGGCATGGAGTTATAAAACTTAGAAATAAGCAAAGCAGCAGTTACAACCAAAGGTTCTAGTATTAGAGAATTAAACATTAAAACATTGAGTAACCTTTATTTATTTTTAATTTTTTTTAACAGAGTCTAATATATCCCAAACTGGCCTCAAGTTCACGATGTAGCTAAGGATGACCCTGACTCTTTGACCCACTGTCTCCTAACTGTCAAGAACTGAAACAAGAGGTCTATTTGACTTATAGGGTACTGTGGATTAAATCCAGGGCTTTGTATAAACACTATTAACTAAGCTACATCTCTATCCATTTTGAATAACTGATTAAAAAGTATGAATTTATAGCTATATAAAAATGTAAGTAAGACATAAGACATTCTTTCAAATTTCTACAGTACATGTAATATAAGGTCCATTATCTTAGTCACCATTCTATTGCTGTGAAGAGACACCATGACCAAGGTGACCCTTATAAAAGAAAACATGTAATTGAGGCTGGCTTACAGTTTCAGAGGCTCAGTCCATTATCATGGAAGGAAGCATGGCAGCATGCAGGCAGACATGGTACTGGGTAAGCAGCTGAGAGTTCACAGGAAGCAGGAAGAGAAAAAGTCTGGGTCTGGCATGGGCATTTGAAACTTCAAAGCCTACCCTGAGTGATTACATCTGGGAGGCCACACATCTGGTAATCCTACCCCCATCCCCAAAAGGGCAAGTAGAATGGCTCAGCTACTAAGGTACCAGCCATGCAAACCTGACAGTCTGAGTTAGAGCCACAGAGTATTATACCACTAACATAAAGGCGAGAGAATCAACTCCATCAGGTTGTCCTCTGACCCTCACCCGTGCTGTAGTATGTATGCACATCTATTGTCCTTCTTTGTCAGTTTATCTCTTACACACACACACACACACACACACACACACACACACACACAAGCAAAATTGATTCTAGAGATCTCACACTAATTGTATCTCTCCTTCCACAATCCTTTCTTTCAGAGAATACAGGAACTGGTAAAAAATGTCAGTCCAAGTTGCCATTGCTCCTGACTATGAGCTGTCCACTTTGGAGAGAGAGGTATGGTCCACCATGGAGGGGCCTGAGTGACACAGGAGGCTGGGAAATGCTGTAGCTCTGGATCACTGAGATTTCATGGTCTTCGTGGTCATGCTGCTGTAGCATTTTGGTGTCTGCAGGGTCTATGCTCACTGAAACCAGCAGGATTTCCTTGAGGAACACCTCAGAGACTCCTTTCATCAGTACCCAACAGAGCCACTGAATTCTCTATGGCTAATTTTCTCTCATGGGAAGAAAGATACTGGTGGCCCTGTGTTTTCTATAGACTAAAAGCTCACCCGTTTACTACAAAACAAAGTTTCTCTTTAGTATATGTCTGCTTGTGATTTAGAAGGGCACTGGAGGACAAGTTCTTCCCACACTGTGTATAGCAATGTTACTTAGCCTGTGGTGTGGCTGGGCTGCTGACAATGATATCGAGCCTGGGGGCATGGTTGTCTTAGGGTTCCTATAGCTGTAATGAAACACCATAACCAAAGCAACTCAGAGAAGAAAGAGTTTATGTGGCTTATATTTCCATATCGGTGCTCATCATGAAAGGAAGTCAGGACAGGAACTCAAATAAGGCAGGAATCTGGAGGCAGAGCTTGTGTAGATGCCAAGGAGGGATGCTGCTTACTGGCTTGCTCAGCCTGCTTTCTCAAGGAACCCAGGACCACCTGCCCAGGGATAGCACCACCATGGGCTCGGTCCTCCCACATCAATACTAAGAAAATCACCTGCCTATAAGCCCGATCTTCTGGAGGCATTTTCTTGATTAAGGTTCACTCCTCTCTAGCTGGGCAGTGATGGCGCACACCTTTAATCCCAGCACTGGGAGGCAGAGGCAGGCAGATTTCTGGGTTCGAGGCCAGCCTGGTCTACAGAGTGAGTTCCAGGACAGTCAGGGCTATGCAGAGAAACCCTGTCTTGAAAAAAAAAAAGGTTCCCTCCTCTCCAGTGACTCTAGCTTATGCCAAGTGGACATAAAACCAGCCAGAACAATGGCTGAGGGGCTGACAAATGGTACTTCAATTTTGACAAAGATGAGCTGTGCTTAGATAAATGGGAGTCCAGTACAACTTCTGTCCCAGTGTGGTTGCTCTTGCAATACTCAGTCTTGCTCCCAACCTGAGACTTGAACTTGATACTTTTTAAAAATCATTTTAATTGAGAAATAGAAAACATCTTAAAAAACCACTAAGGATATTGTTTTTTTTTTTTTTTTCTTCATGAGGAGAAAGTACTCAGCCACCCACAATAATGGTATTTATAGGAATATGGATCAGTCACAAGGAAGCCAATGAATCCCATTAGAGCAAATCCTATTGCTGTGGCCATGGCTATCTTCTAGGGTTCTGCTCTATCAGGGCTGGTGCATCTTTTAACAAGTCAAATGGAGTCTTTTACAAACTGTCAACCTGGCTGAACGAACTGTACTACCTGATCCATGACCGTTTTATGGGATGGTGGTGGCTTAAGAAGGCAGAGACACCAAGCACCGGAGTGGATTGAATACAGCAGAGCCCTGGACTTGGTACTCTCTACTGGCTATTAGCTAGAAATACTTTCTTGGAAAGATATGGTTTCCATGGAATCTAGAGTTTGGTTCTGATAACTCCTGGTTGCTCATGAGGGAGGACAAACAGCTGAGCAATCTGCTGCTTCCTACCAAGTTGTCTTTTTGACTGTGTGGCCACTACTGATCCAAAGAGGGAGGGGAGAGCATCTAGGAAAGACACTGCAGTGAACCTATGTGGGTGACATCAGGTAGATGCTGGGAAGCGGTGTGCAGATCTTCAAGTGGCCACTGTGCAGGTGTCCTGGGAGCTGACTTTATTTATCTGTGCTGATGCTGTCAGCAGATACACTGTAGATAGAACAGATGGTACCCGCACTGCCATTTTCACTGACTACAATGGACTTGGAATTCATAAAAGTCACAGGAATCCTCCAGCAGTAGTGTTAGGAATCTAGCAAACCATGTGCATCTGAATGTGTTTCTGCAACTACTTGGGAGGAGACAGACAATTCAGTGAGACTCTGTTTCAATATAAATATAAAAAAAGGAGTTCAATATTATAGCACTTGCCTCGACTGTATTAGGCCCTAGGGTCAATCCCCAGTTTGGCAAAAATACATGCCTACAGCCCTGAAATGTCTAGCTAACCAGTCTTTCTAAAGTCTAAGCTCCATCTCAACTCAAAGATCTTCCTATTTAAAATCTCTGTCTTGATTCATGGTCTGCAGCACGCTTCTAAGAAGGAAGTCTGGCTATCACAGGGGTTCAGACCTTTCCTTTCCTCAGAAACCACAGCCCCAAACTGTCCACTGCATTATATTATAAAGCATTATTTTCACACAATTTACCTAGATTTTTTTATGGCAAGGCAATAAGCCTAAATATGTTTATGTTCTTGGATGTGTAGTGAATGCGTTAGTATCTATCTACACTCAGGAGGCAGAACTCGATGAATCTGAGGCCAGCCTGAATCTCAGAATGAATTCCAGGTCAGTCAGAGCAACATCCTAAGACCCTGTCTACCCAAAATAAACAACAAAACCAAAACAATAAAAGATGTTACTTCCTTAAGATTTGGAAATGAAGCATCACATTCATAAAAGTCTCTGGGTGAAATAAATCACAATGGAAATCATAAAACATTTTGAAATTTAGTATGTAGTATGCAGCTAAAATAGCACTCATTTACAGCTTTAGGGGTTGGGCACTCTAAGTCAGTGGTAGACTGACCACTTGCCTAACACATCTCATGCAGCAAACCTGGGTTCAAGAACCAGCACACACCATCAATAGAAAATAGTATTGAATCCTTTCACTACAAAAGATTTACCAGAAATGCCTGAAGGTTCTGAAGAAACAAGAAACCAGGCATGTGCTGGAGAGACGGCCCAGTGGTTAGGCGCACTTATTGCTCTATGACGGTGCAAGTGGGATTCCCAGCACCCACAGTGGGTGACTCAGAACCAAAGTCCAGCTCAGGACTGATGGCCTCTTCTGTTCTCTGCGGGCAATCGTGCATGCAAACAAGACAAAAGTTGTTTCTTAAAAACAAATGGAATTGATACTCTTTATAAGACTTGGTCTGAGAAAACATAAACCACTAACCTATTGGCAATATTAAAGCGATAATAGAGGATTAAAACACTTTCTCTAACAAATCTGACAACTCTTCAATGGTCTCTTAGCACCTAAGGAAATTAAATCTCTATTTACAAACTTCTCCTCAAAGAAAATGACAGGTGTGGATTGCTGATGAATCCTTATAATCAAGAGATAAACCCAGGATTTTATCTTATGATGTGAGGAAAAAGGCAAGACTTACCAGCATGTTTTTTTTTTCTTTTACCAGAACTAGCATAGTCATTTTTTTTCTTTTTTAATCAGATACGTGTACTGATGTGTGCCTGCGTGTCTGTATGTGCACCATGTGTGTGCAGACGCCAGAGAACAACCTTTGACCTCAGTGACAACACTGTCACTGAGTGCCCACTTGTCTCTTTAGTCACTCTCACAGTGCTTGTGGCGAGCCTGGGGACCTGGCTCAGTGGCAGAACCCTTGCCTAGCATGAAGGAGCCCCCTGGGTTCCATGCCCAGCACCTAACCAATAGGTGTGTCGATGCATAGGGTGACTTCCAGGCCAGCCTGCAAGAGCAAATTACTACCGTGGTGGTGGGATCAAAAAAATGCAACTGAGCGGGCACTTTGCTGCAGGGCAGCATAGGTCCGAACAGGCTCCTACCGGCCCCTGTTGCCCAGGGTGTGGGTGAGGCTAGGGTGTCTCGCCTCCATTCCGGGCTCACCGTAAGTGTCGTCTGTGTCCCTGCTGTCAACCTCTCCTCCAGGTTGCTCTCTCCTCCTCTACTTTCCAAGGAGTAGTGTCCCAGGGTTTAGCGGGTAACGGCTGCCGGAGGCCCACCCACCGCTCGAGGAGAGCTCCTATTGGCTGTGTAACAGGGTGGCTCCATGATTGGCCTGGTGGGGCTTAAATGCGCGGGAAGGAGCTGCACGGGGCTTGGATTGGACTCGCTGGGAGTATCTTCTCGCGAGACTTAAAAGGCGCTAAGCGGGTGAGTGCCTGTGGTTTGTAGAGCTGTGTGTGCCCTAGACATGGAACCCCGTGGCTTGCGCTTTGCTGCATCCTGCATCCTCTTTGCGGGGTGAGGGGGTCTAGAGTGGGGCACTTATTTGCCTCTGGGACAAAATGTATGGGCGTACAACAAAATTCAGAAAGCAAGAGATTGTTTCAGTACAATCATTAAAAACAAAAAAGTAACAGAAAAAGACTCAAAATGAGAAAATTATCCAAACCAGTATCCTTTTTTTTTTTTCTCCTCTCTTCCATTTTGGTCAGGTTGTAAACGGCTCCATGGAGAACACTGTTTGTGATCCTGTTTTTATTTAGTTTGGTATCATGGATCTCTTAGTATTCATTTTGATTTTTATATGACTGCATTAAAAGATTATTTGAGCCAGGCAGTGGTGGCGCACGCCTTTAATCCCAGCACTTGGGAGGCAGAGGCAGGTGGATTTCTGAGTTCGAGGCCAGCTTGGTCTACAAAGTGAGTTCCAGGACAGCCAGGGCTACACAGAGAAACCCTGTCTCAAAAACAAACAAACAAACAAAAAACAACAAAAAAACACAAAACAAAAGATTATTTGATTGCTGAGGTTTTAAATTTTCATTATATACATATTTTTTAAAGCTTTTTATTTGTAATTACGCCTATATGCGTGTTTCTCGGTGGGTAGGTACACGTTGAGTGCGCTGTCTTTAGGGGCCAGAAAAGGGCATGGAATTCTCTGAAGTTGGAGTTCATAGGAGGTTGTGAGCCCTGGTGGTCCTGGGATTCCAAATGGAGTCCTCTATGGGAACTGTATGTACTCTTAACCACTGAGCCATCTCTCTAGCCCCTCCCACATACATATTTTGTTTGTGTTCTCAGTACAGATACGGTAGATAATTTAAGCTTGCACAAAATTAGACGATCCAGGAGGACCAACATCTCAATAGCATCATAGGTGACTTTACTTGTCTGAACATAATTACCAAAGAGTAGTGGAGGCCCTTTCAATAAGGACAAAATGGGTTTAAACCTGGGTCTACCTTCAAACTGCTCCATCAGAGACAGAGGCCTCATTTATTCTTTTATTAATAAATTGATTTGCCAAACTCATATTGACCTACCAGCAGCTGGGTGCTGTTCAGTAATGAATTGGAGACTGTGAATAAGTTTGTGGGCCTGCACAGTGTCACCTTGCAGTAACTCAATTGCTCATGCAAGTCTCCTCTTACCTATAGTGAATTTGTGTTTAATTTCTGAAATCACCATTTCATTCAGAGATGCTACTGAGATAATTAAGTCTGGCATCTGTTCTGCAAATTGGTTCAGATGAGGCTGGACACTATACCTTGTCTGGGCAGGTGTCTAGTTCAGAGCGGTGGATGCCCTGTAGCTGTGGAAGTGTATGGGGAGGAAGGCACCCTGAGGACACTGCAGACCACGTTCTATACCCGGCTAGGAGCTCTTCCCCCACTGACTGCTGTAGAGCACTTAGATATTTTGGAATTTTTTTTTCCTGGGCTGGCAGAAATATGTCAAATGCTCACTCTGTCCCCTTCTACCCAAAGAAACAATGCAGAAAGTGTCAGCTTTCATGTGTCTGCATTTTAGATCATAGAAGACAGTGGATCATCTAGATGAAGGGCCTCTGGGATCTGGGGAGATGGGCTGTCTTGGCCCTAGAGGGCAGGGCCCACACTGTGCATGGTCTTGTTATATGTTACCAGGCAAACTATATAAACAGTGAGGGTGGCCAGTGCAGCTAGATCCTATCTCAAGATAAAACAGACTACAAACAAACAAACAAGCCCAATGTGATGGAGCTCAGTTCCTTCTCATTGAGAACAAACACATCACTCCTCAGGGCAGGTTTGGCTTCCAGACTGTTTGTTCCTCCCTCCCTCCCTCCCTCCCTCCCTCCCTCCCTCCCTCCCTCCCTCCCTCCCTTCCTCCCTCCCTCCCTCCCTCCTCACCTCCTTCCCTCTCTCCTTCCCTCCCTTCTTTCTTCCCTCCTTCTATTCCCTCTATTCCAGATCTTTCTGGAAGAAGCAAGCTCAGATGTCAAGCCTGGAGTGCCCAGGCTGGATCATCAGGGCCTTGAGCCAGTGGTCTAACAGTAAGTGATGGGCACCAGCAAGTGTTTGAGTTTGGAAAAGAGTCCCTGGGAATTTGGGATCCTGAACCAGAACTATCCAGCTATGTCACCCTCAGACTCCTGATAGCACAGAAGCGGGAGGGAAGCTATGGGTTAGATTAACTTGTTACCGAGCAATAACTAACTCACACCGGGAACTTAAGGAAGTTCCTCACAGTAGTCCAAACAGAACAGACAAATTTCGTTACCTGAGTTCAGAATTAAATGTCTGGGAAACAATTTATATTTTGGGGGGCAATACGGGAAAAAGAATGTAGGGACTCTACATACTAGACAAGTGCTTTCCCACCGAGCTACATCCCCAGCCTTCAGGGGTTTTGATTAATTTTGGGTTTTGTTTTTGTTTGTTGTTTGGCTGGGTTTTCAAGACAGGATTTCTCTGTGTAGCCCTGGCTATCCTGGTTAGCTTGCTTTGTAGACCAGGCTGGACTAGAACTTGGAGATCTGCCTATCCTGCCTCCTCCTCCTCCTCCTTATTTTGTAATTTAATTTTATTTGTAACTCACTTTTTACACTCCTTATTCCATTCCCTACCCCTCCATCCACCCTTCGACTGCTCCACATCCCATACCTCCTCCCCACCCCACCCTGGCTCCACGTGGATGCCCCCACCCCCTATGCCACCTGACCTCTGAACTCCCTGGGGCCTCCAGTCTCTTGAGGGTTAGGTACATCATCTCTGAATGAACATAGACCCAGCAGTCCTCTACTGTATGTGTGTTGGGGGCCTCATATCAGCCAGTGTATGCTGTCTGTTTGGTGGTCCAGTGTTTGAAAGATCTCCTTGGGGGGGGGTCCAGATTAATTAAGATTGCTGGTCCTCCTACACGGTTGTCCTTCTCCTCAGCTTCTTTCAGCCTTCCCTAATTCAACAACATCTTACTCTCTCAGTTGCTTGTTGGGTATTTTGGAGGGCAGTCATGATAGATCCCTTTTTGTGAGCACTCCATATCCTCTAATGGTGTCAGGCCTTGGGGCCTCCCCTTGAGCTGGATCCCACTTTGGGCCTGTTGCTGGACCTTCTTTTCCTCAGGCTCCTCTCCATTTCCATCCCTGTAATTCTTTCAGACAGGAACAATTATGGGTCAGAGGTGTGAGATACAATCCACAGAATTCAAAAGGCTCAACAAGCTGAAGTGCCCAAGTGAGGACGCCTTGGTTCCACTTGGGAGAGAGAAGAAATCAATCACAAATAGGGAGGGAGGGAGGGACTTGGGAGGGAAAGTGGATGGGGTGGGGGAGCAGTAGGGGGCGGGGAGAGGGGAACTTGATCTGGTGAGGGAAAAGGACTGAAGCCCTGAGGGCCAGCAGAAAGAATGTAAACTGGCAACCTCAAGAAATAGGAGGTTGGGGGACCCCCAAAATGCACAGACACCTGGGAGGTGAGAGACTCCCAGGACTCACAGGGAGGGATCTTAGATGAAACGCCTGACAGTAGGGAGAGGGAACTTATAGTGCCCACCTCCAGCAGGAAGACAGGACATCAAGTGAGGGATGATGGGGCTGCCATCTCACAGTCACACCTCTGACCCATAATTGTTTCTATATCTGTCTTCTAAGTGCTAATATCAAAGGTGTGCACTACTACCACCTGCCTGATTAATTTTGTTTTTAAAGGGGGTTCTCTCTGTCTTGCCTTGGCTCTCCTGGCACTCCCTATATTGACCAGGTTGGCCTCAGATTCACAGAGATCTACCTGTTTCTGTTGCCCAAGTGTGGGGACTAATGGTGCCTCTTAACATGCCTGACTTTTTTTATTGTGAGACATGGTCTCACAAAGTTGCCTAGGTAAACCTCAAAATTATTTTTTAAAAAGTGAGTGTGTGTATGTGTGCCACAGAATACTTGTGGAGGTAGGAAGACAATTTCTAGGAGTGGATCGATGGTGGTTTGAATAGGTTTACCCCCATTGATCCATGTGTTTGAATGCTTGGCCATTGGGAGTGGTATTATTAGGAGGTGTGGCATTGTTGGAGTAGGTGTGACCTTGTTAGAAAAAAAAAAAAAACAATCATGTCACCATTGGGGTAAGCTTTGAGGTCTGCACTCAAGCTCTGCCCAATTTGGAATGAGATCATCCTCCTGACTGCCTGTGGAAGAGTCTCTTTTGCCTTCAGATCAATATGTAGAACTCTTGGCTCCTCCAGCACCATGCCTGACTTCCTGGATGCTGCCATGCTCCCACCATGATGATAATGGACTGAACCTCTGAAACTATAAACCAGCCCCAATTAAATGTTTCCTTTTATAAGAGTTGCCTTGGTGATGGTGTCTCTTCACAGCAATAAAACTATAACTAAGACAGAGTTCCAGTGAACAAACTCAGATCATCAGATTTGGTGACAAAGCATCTTTTCCCCTGAGGACCTGAGCTTTCAATCCTCCTTTAGCCTTCCAGGTAGCTGTATGACAGGCCCGTGCCACCTGGCTGGCTCAGCCTTGTAAGCGATATTCTATAGGACTTGTGCTTTATAACTTTAAGGAAAAAAAAAATAGGCTCAGAAAGTTGCCAAACATAAAATACCTTGAACTGGAAAGACCAGAAATCACTTTAGCTGTAGAGAATGTTAGGGAATTATGAAAGACTAAGATATTTCACTGAATTTCTCAACATATAGATCAGTTGGCTGAAAGGTTTTCAGTTAAAATCACTTTTCTTTAGTTTCAAGTGAGTCATTTGACAGAAAGACAATCCAATAGATAGCTTGGATCCATTTTATTTCAAAGGGCTTTCAAATTTTCAAACACTTATAAAGAAGTGTCGGTTCAACCTAACAAGGATGGACTCAGGCTATGGCTATCTATTAACCCATTATGTCTGTTAATAAATTTCAGCTAGAGATAGAACCAGATGTAAACCATTAACGTCTGTCATGATGTGGGGCTCCAGATATGGAGAATTAAAATAACAAAAGAAAACTATAAAAGAAAAATTTTTAAGGTGGTGGTGGTGGCACACATTTTTGATCCTAGAACTCAAAAGGCAGAAGCAGTCAAATTTCTTTGAGTTGAAGACCAGCCTGGTCTATGGAGTGAGTTCCAGGGCAGCCAAGGCTACCTACAAAAGAAAACCTGTCTTGAGTCCTCCCTACAGTCCTCCCCAACCACCCCACTGTGAGCGCCCGACTCGCCAGCAAAGCAGATGCCACAACAGGATCCTTCTGCAATTGGGAGAGCTTGATTGCAGAGGCAAAAAGACCCTGATCCCAGAACTGGTGCTGGTTATATAGGCCTAGGCTTGGCAAATATTCAATAATTAAAACTAAAAAAAAAAAAAAAAAAAACCAGCATTCTCTGCTGTCACATTATATAAGAATGAACTAAATTTGAAGTGTCAAGATGTTTACACCTGGTCAATTTAAATGACGATAATTCATATGGCCACATATGGCAACTTTTCCGATCACAAATAGTTGTGTGAGTATGCATGTATTTGCATGTGTGCCCTCCCCTCCCATTAGTCCCACATCCAGACTGTAGACAGATGTCTGGGTATAGAAACCAGATCTTGAGGCGCAGAAATCTGCATCTGAACACACAGTAAGTACATGCAGGCCAACCCCCCAAACATGTCCATTTGTCTCTGTGATGTGCGGGCATAGGGGTCCTTCAGGTTCTAGGAAGGCTATGTCTGGATCATGTGGAAGATTTATTGTTAGTTTTTTGAGAACCCTCCATACTGGTTTTTATAGTAACTGAGTATATTCCCATCAGCAGTATGTAACAGAACCCTTATGTCTATGTCCTGGATAGTAGTATTTATCAACTGTATTTTTAAAAATCACAGTTAGAGATTGTAGACTGCTCACAACTCAGTAAAGTGCTTGCTTTGAAAGCATGAGTATGTGAGTTTTATTCCCAGAACCCATGTAAAAATGCCAGACTTGATGGCATGAGTTTGTAATTCCAGTGCTACCTCTGTGTGTATGTATGTGTGTGTGTGTGTGTGTGTGTGTGTGTGTGTGTGTGTGTGTAAACAGGTGGATCCCTGGGCGTGATAATGAACCAGCCTAATCTACAGGGTGAGCTCCAAGCCAATAAGAGACCATGTCTCAAGGGAAAGGTGGTTAGTATTCCTGAGGGATGACACATGAGGTTGTCCTCTGGTACCTCCACACATTGTAGTGAACACACAGATCTCTGCTGCTTGCAGGGGTCAGCTCTGCTAATGACCTCCTCCCTGACTGGGCATCCTCAGTGCTCCCCCAGGAAGCTCCTCCCTGACTCATTATCCTCAGTGTCCCCCCAGGATGCTTCTCCCTGACTCATTATCCTCAGTGCTCCCCCAGGATGCTCCTCCCTGAATGGGCATCTTCAGTGCTCCCCCAGGATGCTCTTCCCTGACTAGACATCCTCAGTGCTCCCCCAGGATGCTCCTCCCTGAATGGGCATGCTCAGTGTCCCCCCAGGATGCTCCTCCCTGAATGGGCATGCTCAGTGATCCCCCAGGATGCTCCTCCCTGAATGGGCATCCTCAGTGCTCCCCCAGGAAGCACTCCCTTCTCTGAGATCAGCTTTAGTGTGCTCAGCAGATCCGTTCACTTCTGATCTCCATACCTGCTTAGTTCTCCTTCATCCTCCCTGTTGTAACTATAACTCACAGTGAGTCCCTACCATCAGGACTCATGTGTGTACCCATTCCCATGTTTCATTGCTAAATTCCAGCTATGCTGACTCTTGAGGCGACTTGCCAGGCTATCCTCACATGTGGGGAAACAAAGCTAGTTTCTTTAGTCACAGTCATCCCACATTACCCAAACGGTCTGTGAGAGGAGGAACAATACATTTTTATGGTATTGGAATGACATTAGATTCACATTTTCAAAAGAATGTGGGGGGCAATATGAAGTTTTAGACATGGAAATACATTACAAAATATTTAGCAAGATTGTGGTAGGTGAACCTGTGTTCTTAGAAGCTGCCAACTTCTACTCCATGGCAGGTAAAGAAAATTCAAACAGGTCAGAGTAGTATAACAGAGATGACCTCTCCCTGGTTCACCATGCTGGCATCTGGGCACAGGAGAGAAGCAGAGAGAACCCATCACACCTGACCTGGGCAGGCATGCCTTGTTTAGATTAGGGTTGGGCATAGGAGCTACTCTTGGAAGGCAGAGTTGATGACCTCTGCTGACCCCGGGAGGGGTTAGTGAATCCAGAGCTAGAGGGGAGAATTAAAGACAAACCTGAGGCATCCTCTCTTCCACTTTGTTGTCTCCCATGCTAATCATAGTATAGGGAGCTTTGGGAACATAGGACTTGCTCACCTGAAGCTTCACATGGTCCTGCTTCTGAACCCTCTCCTTAAGTCTCTGCTGCTCTCACAACTGTGCCACCTAGAGGGATAGAGCCAGACACTCACTCACTTCACCAAGACCCCTGGAACCTGCTAAGCACTCGGTGCCCCTAGGGACCAGGTAGGACCAGCTAGTGATGTGGCATCTCTAGTATAGGGCAGGAAGAGGCAGGGAGGAGAAGTTGGGTACAGCACTCAGACAACTAGTGGCACTAGACACAGGCCATGACTAGGGGACAACTGTCTAGCCCTTACATGACAAGGACATGTCCCTGAGGCTCCCGGGTAGGACTCTGATTCCTGAGTAGGGATCCTCTAGCCCCAAGTATCCTCCACACCAGGGATCAGATGGCAGCTTTGTGCAGCTGCAGGGAAGGAAGCCAGGTATGTCAGAGACAGCAGCTCTATCACCCTAAACACCCACGCAGGCATATATACACGTGCCACATCTGCTTGTGATACTTAGTGATACCAACAGATCTGATTGCCCCATTCCAAACCTGCTGGTTCCACCCAGCCAAGTTCTGATGCTTTTCCATCCCACCATGGGCAGCCTTTGAGATGGCCCTGCTCACCACTGAGAACAGTCTCCTGTAGCAGATTGGTCTGGTGCTGTTCTGTATTCAAATGCTAAACTCTGTACCTCAAGATCCGGTTGCGCCAAGATGAGGAGGTCCTCACCTATACCAGCTTTTGGTGTGTAAAACTTGGTCCCCAAGTTATTCCTGATTGGTTAAAAAGGATGCTTACAGCCTGGGCTGGGCAGAAGAGACAGGGTAGAGTGAGGTTCCTGGGTTTGGGGTCTCAGGCATGGACCCAGAGGGAGGAGAGGGGACATGGAGGAAGAAGGAAGAAGGCATCGTGGGGTAGGTGGATGTGAGAGCCATGGTCATGGGGGTCGGCTGTTGGAGTATGAGCAGCCCAGGCTGAATGGGGCAAGTGATGTCTCTGGGATTTTGACAGGAAAGTGGACAAACTAGCATAGAGGGTTGAAATCTGGCCAGCTCTAGTGCTTTAAGGCTTATTTTAAAGGATTTGTGTATTTTATTTGGGAACTAAATGATCTAAGGTGGGATAAAAACTCCAAATAATATTTACCTTAACCATCTCCTTATGGTGGATATCCCTTTACCATTCCCTAAGAGTGTGGCATTGTGCTCACCAGAATTCTGTATTTGAAAACTAATAAGATATCAATAGCCAGGTGTGTTGGTGCATGCTTTTAATCCTGGCACTTGGGAGGCAGAGGTTTGAAGACAGCCTGGTCTACATCGCAAGTCCTAGGCTAGTCAGGGTTATGCAATGAGACCCTGTCTCCAAATAGTAGACCCTTAAAAGCAGACAGACAGACAAATCCATGAAAAGGTGGTGTGTGCGGGTGGGTGTGGTATGTGCACACATTCAACAGTGCATTCCCCTGTTGTGTCTGGCCAGCAGACCACAACCTGGGTTTTAGCCTGGAAAGGCATTTTGGAAACCTGGAAGAGAAGAGGGGCTAGGTGGCGAGAGAAAAGAATGTAGCCAAGACAGTTACTCTGATCAAGGCTCAAATTTTATTGTTGTGACACTAGTTATGAAGGAAGGGGGAGGGGACCCGATTTTTGCCGAATAATCTCGGGTTCAGTAGAAAGGTGTACGTGTGTGGCTCTTCAGGTTTCAGCAGTGGGCGTGGCAGAACGAATGAGCAGGAAGCTCTACCCCGAGCAAGCAGGTTTTAGGCTGGGGGAGGGGAGACTACATCTCCTCCCTTTTATTAACAAAATTAAAAAAAAGAAAAAGCTGGCCTGAGGGGGGAAAAATTATCTATGTTCAATAGTTTTGCCTGGAATCTAGGGCTAAAGAAAAAACTTGTTTTACTGGGATTTTTTAATTTTTTTTTATGGTAAACTGTATAAGGCTAAGACTGTCTTTTTTTATCTTAGTGAACAACTAACTGAAAAGCCTGGAGCTGTAGGCTCTGACTTTATAATGCTAATTAGTACTTGGTAGGTAACTTTCTAGTTGAATTTTAAGTAGGGCGTTGGAACTTTGGCTAAGTTTGACTGAACAAATGTGAAATACACTATAATAACACTAAGTTGATATTTCTCTGTTTTTTTGGATGATAGGTGGGAAACAGGGAGAAGGAGTTTGACCGGCTCTTGTAGTACAAGGCCAATTGGCTTTTTTATTTGGGTGGGAGGCAGTGAAGGGCTTGTCCTTTTAATAGTACGTCTCCAATCTCTCTCCCCCCTATTGATTTAGTTAAATAAGGCAACGCTTAACTGAGGTGATCAAATGATTTTTTCATCTGTAGATGAGTGGGCTTTTAACCTTGGCTTGGGTGGACATGGACCCGATTCCTCCCGTGGGTATTGATAAGACCCACACATGTGGCTCTGGGTATCTTTTGGGGAGGCGAGGTAGAGCCGGAAAATATTTTTTATTTTTAACCAAAATATGATACCAACCTCTTTTAAACCGGGTTTATCTTACAGGAAACTCAGAAATGGTCAAGCTGGACCTTTTCTTGTAGTAGTTCTGTACCAAGCGGTGTCCATACTGAATTTGTACAATCACAAACCAGTATGTACAGTTTTGAGTGCTGTGCAGCTCTTAAAGGAGAATTATCAACCTCAGAATTAGCAAAGCCTAAGCAAGAATTATGTCGTTAGTAACACCACGATTTGTGGCTAAAATAGGAGCTGGAAGTCGTTTTTCCTCATCCCTGTTTTTTTTACAGCCTATTGAGCTAAGGACACCTTGCAGTAACAGCAAGGGTGAAAAGCCAGAGGTCAGCTAAGGGGCTAAGCCTGTCTATCAAAATAAAAACCAATCTTTATTAATATAGAAATATCTACTTTTTTAGCCCTCTTGGTAAACCTAATTTTTAACTCAGACTGAAAACCACGTGCTGGAAATGTCTTGAGACTGGGGGTAACAGCTGCCACCTGTGTGTTTTAGGGGGGCGGGGATGCACATCCACTGGTCCGCCTCGAGAATGTTGATTTACCTGCTTGAAAGACAAAATCTTGAAAGACAGTGAGAAAGTAGGAAAGCAGAACTTTTTTGGGGGAACTCTAGGTACTTTATTTAAATGCAAACTGTAAAGCTGAGGCTAGTCTCCAGCCTCCTGTCGGGGAGCTGGCTCAGAGAGTAGCTTTTTTGGAGCCTGAGTCCTCAAGCCGACTTTTAAGCAAAAGAGGAATTTTAGTCCTCAAGGTGATACTTTAGAAGATTTAGAATCTGTGTTCATCTAACAAATTAATTTATCTGGCAGCCACTGCGCTCTATCTTTATCTCATGAAAAAACACAAACTGAGTCTCTACCCCAAATTAGAACTGGATCTGGACCCTTTTATTCGTTAGTCAGGGGGTCCTTTTATTTTACTAATGTATTAAGTGACCAATTGTTCTTTAATAGCTTTTTCTACTAGCTGTAAGGCCAGCAATCTTTCTGAGGTTAGGGATCTAGGGGAAGTGGGGGATGTGTTCTGAATTAACTTTGTTAGGTAATTTAGAATATAGGAATCTCTAACATTGGACTGAATATTAGGACCAGTTTAAGATTGAGTTAGAATGGCTGGTTACACTGAAGAAAAGAGAAAAATCATTATGACTCTATTAAATATACAGTCTCTGATGTACTATTGCCATAAAGTTAAAAGGCTAGAAGCTAGTCTAAACTGGAAAAATGACAAGTAAGGATGGATCTAAAACATGAATTTAATTTAGTTTTTTAGTCAATTTAATTAGGACATGAGTCAACTTACCTACTAGCTCGTCACACGAATTAATATGTTTTTGTAGCGTTTTGTGGAGAAAACCTGTTTTTTTCTTTTTTAATAAGGTAGTTGTTTTAGGATTAATCTATAAGCCAATAAGTAGATCTCTTTAAGATACTATAAAGCATTTATTAAACTCTTTGACATTAAAATATTAGATTTTGAAAATAAAGGTAAGACTTTAATAGTGTGCATGGGAATGCACTAAATAGCATGCATGGGGATACAATTTCTCTTTTTTTTGTCTTTTAAGAAGTTAAAGTTTTAAAATTTTATAATACCTAAACTTTTGAATTAATAACTAGTTGACAAAATATTTTAAATACATGGCTGTAAAGGGGCAGTGACTAATTGCACTTTTAATCAATTTTTTTAAGGAGCAGTTGTAACTAGAAGGCTTGCAAAGTTATTAAGAGTCACATGTGTATAATTTATTTATTAACTAGAAATATGCATAAGCAATTGTAAATTTGAGAATTAATAGTATCTGAGGGATGAACAATTTAAGCAATTGCGAGCTCAGAGATATGGCATTGACTATTAATATACAAATTAAGGTTTGATTGTTTAGCATTTTAAAACACCATCTACAGCACACAACTAGATCATCTGTGCTGGAACAGGGGAAACTGTGTCTTAAGACTCCGCCCCACAGAAGCTAGTTGGGCCCACGTGGGCCAACGATCCGCTGGGAGGATGAGAAAAATGACTTTACAATAATGTTTTCTTTTTGGCCAAAGAATTGTTTTGGGCACAACCAATTTTTAATTACCAATTAATAACAATTATAAAAGCTTTCTTTATTTTTTGTAAAACCTTTTGTAGTAAACTAAAACCCTAAGTAATAAAAGGATATTGTCTCTGAATCTTTTGGGTGAGAGCAAGGATTTAAGGTAAACTTTAAGAAGCATTAGTTAATAAAATACCTTTTACTTAGGAAACAATATACACTGAAAGATTAAAACTCTTGGCTTCTTGTATAGAAGCAGAAACAATAAAATTTTTTTTTACATAATGTAAAGTTACATTAGCCATACCTAGAGGCAAAATTTTCTAGTGATTACAGTTCACTAGAAGCAAAACTCTTTGAATTTAAGCATTATTTTAAACATCTGAATAGATCTGTAACACTGTTAAAAAGAAATTCTCTTGAACACAGGGAAAAAACTTTCTCAGGCACTGTTTGTAAAACAAAAGAAAGGCCACAAGCTGCTCTGGGGCTGCCCAGAGCCCTGTATTGACTCAAACGTAAAATACTTTTTAATCTGAGCATCTTGGCCCTCTTGTAATAAGGACCGATTCTAGAGAAACAATATAACTGTCTACGCCTCCAAATTTTGATACTCTTTCTTAAGATGACTTACAGTTAAAACGTTCTTCACAACTTTAGTGTTGTGAAAAAATTGCCCGTACTGCAGTTTTCTGCCAGGCAGCAACTATAACCAAACTGTTTGTCTAATTTATTTACAAAGACAAACATAACTAGATAACTCTGTCACAGTTTTGTATGAAGTGAGCTGTATGAGCGCTCTCATAAGATGATTACTCTTGTAATTATCTTAATTACAGTATACAGGTGAATTAAAGATCTTAAATTTGAAATCAAACTGCAAGCTGCAGTCAATGGAACAATAGCAGTTTTAACCATAATTTTTAAGTTTTTTGTGTAAGGTTAGGATAATACCTGTAACCTTGGGAAAGCAAAACCCAAGTTTAAAACAATTTATTATCTTTAAAATCAATATTAGAAGCATTATTATCATATTACGAAGTTTGGATGTCAATTAATACCTATGAATACCTATTAAAGCAAGCTTTAATGCTTTAATAAAGAGACATTGCTTTAAATCTTATTTTAAATTTTACTATTTAGGATACGAACCACATTAATTATTACCTAAACTAGAAATATCTTTAGAGACCCAGCCTCTTGGGCTGCCTTATGCCATGTGTCAGAAGGACTCTAAACTTGAGTTATCAAATTTAATACTAACCATCTGTAGCAATGTAACAATTATTAATCTTAACCAACAACTTATGAGCTGATTGTGAAAACACTCAGAGCACATTACCAATAAAAAAGAACCAAATGAAGCAGTTACATTTAGACCAATCAGAGAATAATAATTTTTGTAGCTACAACCATAAAAATAAAAAACACTTTACCATTGTCAAACACATTAATCATGAACCATTTATTAGCTTTTTTACTCTGAAACTTAGAGGCTGTGCACTCGCCCTTATTTCCTAAAACGAACAGTTTTTTCAGCAGGGGCCCTCTCGCCACGTGTCTGATTCTTGGCTGAAACACGTGGCAGCTCTCGGCTTTGCAGATAAAGTTTTTTATACCATCTTTATTATCCAACACAAAACATAGAACATTCATTCATACAGACTGGACACGAACATACATGAATTGAACACGAGAACAGATTGGTGCACCGGACATTAGACAAGACACAAAAGGGAACAGAGTACTCTTGCTATAAGGCCCAGAGAGATATTTCTCTCTGCTTTTTGGGACATTTTCCTCCCTTATGATGCATTTTTTATTAACTGGGGCAATCCGCCTATTCCTTTTAATAAACCCTTTCTTTTCTCACACCTCATGTAGCTTCGGAGAGCTACGGCCTACCGCCTGATACCCAGCTCTTCACTGCTGAACCTAAGTGAACCAGCGCTCGGGTTTAACGCTGTCTCAGCTTAGCCCATACCTTCTCCGGTATGAATTTCCCTTATCCTTTATTTTATGGAGCTCCGAACCAGCAGCGTCTCTTTCAAAAATCCTTTGCCGTTTCTCAGTCCCGCGTTGGTTCGCCAATTGTTGTGTCTGGCCAGCAGACCACAACCTGGGTTCTAGCCTGGAAAGGCATTTTGGAAACCTGGAAGAGAAGAGGGGCTAGGTGGCGAGAGAAAAGAATGTAGCCAAGACAGTTACTCTGATCAAGGCTCAAATTTTATTGTTGCGACACTAGTTATGAAGGAAGGGGGAGGGGACCCAATTCCCGCCGAATAATCTCGGGTCCAGTAGAAAGGTGCACGTGTGTGGCTCCTCAGGTTCCAGCAGTGGGCGTGGCAGAACGAATGAGCAGGAAGCTCCACCCCGAGCAAGCAGGTTTCAGGCTGGGGGAGGGGAGACTACATTCCCCCAGGAGGCAATGTGTGGAGGTCAGAGGTTGATGTCATGAGATCTTTTATTGGTTGCTTCCATAATTTTACTGAACCTGGATTTTGCTGTATCATTTAGCCTTGTTGGCCAACTAACTTCCAGGATCCTCCTGCTCTGTCCCCAGTGCTGGGGTTACAGGCACACATGCCACTATGTCTAGCAGATGAGGGTACTGGGAACTGAACTTGGGTTCTCATGCTTGTACATCAGGCTCTTTACACACTAAACCACCGCCCCAGGCCCAGAGTAGATTCTGGTTGACATTTTAGCTGTTAGTGAAATACAGTGGAAAATGCCATCTCAGTACAGTCTGAATGGGATTGGGTCTTTTTTTTTTTAATTTTAATTTTTTGAGGTCATTTCTCTGTATAGCCTGGCTGTCCTGGACTCACTTTGTAGACCAGGCTGGCCTCAAACTCAAAGAGATCCACCTGCCTCTGTCTCCCACCACACCTGGCCCTGTTTGTGCTTTTCAATGGGCTTCTCTGACTTAAAGCTATTTTATTTCTGTAAGTCAATATAACTTGTAAAAAATAACAGTGGTTCTGATGCAAGATTTCAACTCTCTCTCTCTCAATTTTTAAAATCCAGTTTACAGCATTGGTGCCCATTGACAGTAGTGATTTCAAGTGCAGTCCTGTAGCATCTGAGGTTAGACACCCAGGGCACAGCTCAACATTCTGTAGTGTCTGGAATATTTACCTCAGTGACCAAGCATGCACCAGCTTATAAACAGAGCCAAGGTAGAGGAAGGCTGGGTCTCAGGGAAGGAAAAAGCTAGCAGCAATTCCCTAAGAGCGTCACCTGCAGGAAAGGCTTTCCTATGGGATAAACTTTGAAATTGTGTTCTAGGTTCCTCTGGGTGTGATGTAGACTCTTGAGTTTCTGCAATGATACTCACTGCATGATGTCATCATAGAAATTAAATGAGAAAAGATAAGGGAAAACAATGGATTTCATGTCCAGGTGCCACAGGAGGGGTTTGCAATGGCCAGCACTTTATGAATTATCCAGTCTTTTTTAATGGTTAAATGAACTTATATTAAGATAGTGTGGGAGAACCCACAAGACAGTCAAACACACACTGTCTTACTGCAGGTTGGCTGGCCCAGAAGGGTTAGGAGAGGTTCCCCAGGGGGACTGAGCAGCCCCTCAAGGCACAAGTGGCCAGGCCCCTCCCCTGAGCACCTCCAACTGCCAGGTGTAATGGCCAGACCCAGACCCCACCCTACAGAGTAAAAAACCCAAGCTTAGGACTTGAAATCCCACCAAGCCTCACCCTGGAAAGCTCCCCATCCCCACCCGGCCACTCCTGAAACCCTATCTAAACCCTGTCTTCTGTTCAGTTCTCTCTTGACTTCAGGGATAGAAGTGATGGCTCTGTAGTTCAGAGCACAGGCTGCAGGGCCTGGGTTCAATTCTGGTGACTCACAACCAGCTGTAAATCCAGTCCTGCGATACAGCGCCCTCTCCTGGCCTCTCCTGACACTGCACACATGGTGGTGCACATACACACATGCAGGCAAACACTCATGCACATAAAAGTAAAATCTTTTAAAAGTAAAAAACAAAACCCACACAGCTCTTTAACGTTTCATTTTTAAAATGTTTTTTTCTAGCAGTACATTCTTTAAAAGAAGTTAACAACTTCAATTTCAAATATAAGGTTTAAATAATGCAAATGAAAAGCTGTTGTTTTCGGTGAAGCTACCGTAGCCTAATGACCCTGGGAAAAGTACTCTTATAACTGAACCAATGCAAAAGTCCCTTAGAAAAGCTTCATCTGTTGCCTGGAAAGAGTCTTCTTAAGGTCACTTTACGTCTAGACCATCGCCTCGACTCCAAAGGAGGAGCTTTGCTTGGTAATGGCTTGTGGTTCCACAGTGTTTTGTGTATGGGAAGCAGAGACTAAGAGACACTACTGGAGTCATTGGGACTGTAGGTTCCACCACGGATCGTCCCCAACACTGGAACATTCTCCCTTAACCTTCAGCAAGACACAAAAGAAAAATCAAGTCCCACCTTAACCCCCACCTCAGTCACCCCTGTTGGTGGGATTAAGAGGCCCCTGTGCATCAAGTCCAGAGCTCTCGTGAGACCCAGTGTGCTTATGAAGAAACCTGCAGGCTCTGAGTATCATCCCGGCCAGGGCAAGGGTCTGCAGACAGAGGCATCTGGTGCTGCTGGGCTCCCCGGGTGACCCTTGCATGGAAGCACTTCTTCCCTCGGAGGCAGGGAAAGATGCAATGCTCCCGACAGTACAGATAAAAGCTCATAAGCCAGGCTGGGCATCTGAGTCCCCAGAGAGGTGCCCACTTGCTGCTGGTATTTATTGCTGGGACAAGAGAGCGCTGCGGTTGGCTTTCATCTTTTCCAGTCGCTTTACGAGGTGGCCGTTGCTCACCTCGAGCTCTTCTGTTTTGTCCAGTGCAGAGCGAAGCTGGAAGAAGGAGAGAGGGCGATGAGCTTGCTTTCTCCCAACGTGGCGGGGCTCTGCATGGCCACGCAGCTAGCCCTATCAGAAAGCACTGCAAAAACCCAGCCACACTGGAATCTGAAAAGTTGTGTGTATGTGCACGTTTCTCTTTTCTTTTTCACTTTTAAAAATATTTGGTCACATTTTTACTTATGAAAGTTATTTCATTTATTTTGTTTTGATTTTATTTTATTCTATTTATAAGCTTATGCCTGTGCACCACACGCATGCAGGTACCCACAGAGGCAAGAAGATAGGACCAGAATCCCTGAAAGTGGGGTTACAGACATTTGTGAGCTGTTGTGTAGGTGCAGGGAACTGAACGTGGGTCCTCTGCAAGAGCAGCCAGTACTCCTAGCCATATAGCCATCTCTCCATCTATATATGTTTCTTTTCTTTTTTTCTTTCTTTCTCTTTGTGTCAAAGAAAAAGTGTATTTACTCTTCAGGATGTAAAATAAATTCAAATGATTTACAATAAATGTTGCATGCAAGAATATTTTTCTAAACTTAAAAAAAAAGTTGGTGCTGGGATTTGAACATAGGACCATGTGTATACTCAGCGTGCAATCCACCCCTGACATGGGTCCCAGGCTCCCAGAAGAGTATTTTTTATTAGTTTCATGTATGGTTTGAACCAAAGGAATGAATCAAATATCAGAAGTATGACCTATATTTTCTTTTCTTTTCTCCACCCCTTCCCTTAAATATTTGTTAATTGGCTGTGGGGGGAAGGGATGTTAGCTTTCACAGACAATATCACACACCAGTCATGGGGCAGAAAGATAGGAGAGAGCCTGAAGGCCCCTCTTCAATAGCAAGTGGGTAGGCAGGGGCCTGGAGTGTTGATGGAGCAGCATTAGATCAGCTCTGGCTAGTAGGCATGGTTAGAGATGAAGAGATATTCACAGGCTGCGGCTCCAGACTGACTGCTTGGGATCTGTGTGTGACTCTTAACTGAATAACAAAACATGACTCACTTCAGGTCTAGGTTCTTAACTAGGAGATGCTCCTCATCTGGAACGACTCCAGACCTGCCCTATCCTGTGGGTCTTGATGGACTCAGAAATGATGAATGTAGTGAGCCAACAACTACAGATGGAGCAGAGCCTGGACCAGCTAGAGAAGGTAACTCTCTGGTGTGGGGGAGCCGGGACCAAGGTCTCTGTAGTTGGAAATTTAAAGCTTGAATGTCAAGAGTCTCAAACAGTCCCAGCCTAGAGCCAGGGGCAGAGGGCTTGGGTACCATAGAGATAGCCATGTGAGCAGGTTGCTCTGAGGCCAGCAGACAGCAGGGCAGAGGGCTGGTCCTAGGGAGGGAGTTCTAGAGGAGCTGTCAGTTGCTGGGACCCAACCCATGGCTCTGCTTTCCATACCAGCTCCCATGCAGGTGGCTGGGGTTCCAGGACCTAAGATTCCACCTCCTAGCCGGGCGGTGGTGGCTCAAGCCTTTAATCCCAGCACTTGGGAGGCAGAGGCAGGCAGATTTCTGAGTTCGAGGCCAGCCTGGTTTACAAAGTGAGTTCCAGGACAGCCAGGGCTATACAGAGAAACCCTGTCTCGGAAAACCAAAAACAAAAAATAAATAAACAAACAAACAAAAAAAAAACCAAACCAAAACCAAAACCAAACCAAACCAAACCAAAAAAGACTCCACCTCCTACCTCCTTCCTCAGGCTCCCAAGCAACCTCACAAATCACTGAGCTTGGATAGGGAGAAACCATGGTGATGGTGGTTGGGTGTCTGTCTGGTGAGTGGGAAGAAACCATGGTGATGGTGGTTGGGTATCTGTCTGGTGAGTGTGGAGAAACCATGGTGATGGTGGTTGGGTGTCTGTCTGGTGAGTGGGGAGAAACCATGGTGATGGTGGTTGGGTGTCTGTCTGGTGAGTGGGGAGAAACCATGGTGATGGTGGTTGGGTGTCTGTCTGGTGAGTGGGGAGAAACCATGGTGATGGTGGTTGGGTGTCTGTCTGGTAAGTGGGGAGAAACCATGGTGATGGTGGTTGGGTGTCTGTCTGGTGAGTGAGGAGAAACCATGGTGATGGTGGTTGGGTGTCTGTCTGGTGAGTGAGGAGAGCAATGGTCAAAGACTGAACACATGTCAGCTGTCGGGACGGAACAGAGAAGGCTGGGTTTATAATATATATGGGAATGATTCACTTATTAACCGCGACCTCACTCCAACATGCAGCCGCCTGCCGAGCAGATGACTATTTTCCAAGTGAACAACTTGGCCCGATCTCCTCAGGGAAGTTAAACATTCCGTTTCCAAAGGAGTAAAAGCAGGGCCTGGGAAGTTTACCTCTCTCTGGAGCTTCCGTTTTTCTGCCTTTAGTTCATCTTCTATTTTTTCTGCATTTTCGGCGGCTGATCGATAGCGCGTTACTTGGCTCTCTAACCTTATTACCTGAAAGGTAATAATAAGAAAGCCACTGACACAAACTCATTCACTGTTTTCTTTTGCTGTTTGCTTTATTTGCGATCAAAGGATGCGATTTAATGAAACTGAAAATACGTGGTGTGAGTGACAGTGTGGCATTCTGGACATCACTTCAGCTCTCTCTGACTAACTCGTCTAGTAGCATTTCGGAGTGACCCCCATCTTGAGAGCAAAAGGCCCCTTTGCTTTCATAACCCCCTCATGGGACTTGAAAGTGCTTACAAAAGGACCCAAGTTCAAATCTCAGAACTCAAATAAAAAGCTGGGCATGAGAGCAAGATACTGATTGCCCTCTGGCCTGTGTTCCCTGGTCTTGGCTGAACAGAAGGCAGATGATGCTGGCTGGACCTTGGCTCATCTCCTAGGCTGCTGCCAGGGAAGGCCAGTAATGACAGCGTAAGAGAGGAGGGAGGCTTCGTGTGGATGTGAGGGTGTGCCCATGCTGGATGTGAGGGTGTGTCCATAGCTGGATGTGAAGGTGTGTGTCCACATCCTAGAATTTGGAACGCAGAGGTAGGAGGATCAAAATTCAAGATCAGGCTGAATATATAGCATCACTCTTTGTTTTTATGAAAAGGTTTGGCACGTATATCCACATTTGAGGGGATAGTGCCTCCTTTGTCCTCCTCACCCTAGAATGGGACACAGGCTGCCCCTTGGACCCAGGATGCAGAGGTGGGAGGGCCCCATGTTTGTTCATCTGGCTGTGGGGAGAAAGGCTAGAAGCTCAAGGAAAAAGATGTGTGGGCATAAAGTGTGCTGTGATGGTTTGTATGTGCTCCATCAAGGAAGTGGCACTATTAGGTGTGGCCTTGTTGGAGTAGGTGTGTCACTGTGGGTGTGGACTTTTTTTTGTTGTTGTTGTTTTGCTTTGTTTTGGTTTTTTGGAGACAGGGTTTCTCTGTGTAGCCCTGGCTGTCCTGGAACTCACTTTGTAGACCAGGCTTGCCTTAAACTCAGAAATCCGCCTGCCTCTGTCTCCTGAGTGCTGGGATTAAAAGCGTGCGCCACCACACCTGGCTGGGTGGAAGCCAATATTCTCCTAGCAGCCTGCAGATGAAGATGTAGAACTCTCAGCTCCTCCTGCACCATGCCTGCCTGGATGCTGCCATACTCCTGCCTTGACAATAATGGACTGAACCTCTGAAGCTGTAAGCCAGCCCCAATTAGTTGTTGTCCTTATAAGAGTTGCCTTGGTCATGGTGTCTGTTCACAGCAGTAAAACCCTAAGACATATGTTGAATAAACAACTATTTAAATTAGTTTATGTATATGTGTATTGATGTGTACGTGATGCGGGTGCATAGCACTGGGGGTTGTTCTTCAGGAGCTGTCCACCGTGTTTTCATGAGACAAGGTCCTCACTGGCCTACAGCGAGGCTGGCTGGCTGCAAGCACTAGCAGGGAATGGTAGGCTCTGGCCACTGTGCTCACCTTTTCATGTGGGTTCTGAGGATCTAATTCAGGCTGCCTTACAAGTACTTTACAGACCGAGCCACACCCCCACATAAATAATACAGTTTGAAACATCTGCAAGCCACATTGACAGGAGCTGTTTTGTTATTACAGCCATTATAAAACATGAGTACCACTGTGACAACTTAGATTCTAATAAACAACTTGTCCTGAACTTCCCTTCCCGACTCTGCAAGCAACGTCTTGAAAGCCAGGCATGGGGATACTCTTGTAATCTCAGCACTTGGGAAACAGAGGCAGGAGAGGTAGATCAGGAGTTTGAGGTCACCCTTGGCTACATAGTGAGTTTGAGGCCAGCCTGGGCCACGTTGAGACCCTGTCTCAAGAACAACAAAAGACTAAAGCCAATAGATGCCTTAAGAGACTTGCTTTCTTAACCCACGTCACCAGGACCTGTGGGTATGTGAGACCAGAGGGTGACATCAGGCACCCTCCTCATTGGCTCTCCATCTTATACTTGAGATAAAGTCCCTCGCTGAGCCTGAACTTCATAGATTAGGTAGCCTGGCTGGCCAGCACACCCTGGAGATCCTTCTGTCCCCAGGCAAGGAATACAGACATGCTGTGCCATCCCTAACTTCTCATATGGAGCTGGGGAATCTGAACTCAGGGTCATCTTCCTGCCTCCCTAGAACCCCATTTGATTTGCAAAGTCTCTTGAAGAGGCTCTCAACCTGCAAGGTCATGACCTCTAGGGTGTTGAAGGACCCTTTCACAGGAGTTGCATCTCAGATATCCTGTATTATATCATGTATTTACATTAAGACTCATAACTAACAAAATTACAGATATGAAGTAGTAATAAAAACAATTTTATGGTTGGAGGTCACTACAACGTGATGAGCTGTATAAAAGTGTCACCATGTTAGGAAGGTTGAGGACCACTGCTCTGTTGCTTTTGGCCCTCGGCCATTCAGACCCCACACAACCACCCATCCATCCAGACTGCTCAGGACTGCGGAGAGTCAACATACATTTTGTTCTAAGGCAGTTATCTCTTGCTCAGATTTTGCAAGTTTAAATTTGAGGTCGCTGATCTGTCTGTTGGCATCTCCTAAAGGGTGACAAAGAAAGGAACACGGGTTAAGTTTCTCAGGCTCTAGAACATTCTGTTCCTGGGAATCATCATTTCACAAAGTCTTCACAGTCTAATCTCAGCCTCCACAGAATCAGACAAGGCGCACCCTCTCTGGGCGTTGGCTGGGAGCATGTCTGTACTTCTTATGTGTACGTAGAAGACCAAGGTAAGAAGGAACCCCCAGAGATGTGACAAAGGAGACGAAGGAGAGGGGCTGAGCATAATCTCATCTCCTGCAAATCTGTTTTAGTTGACTAGCGTAACACGGGCCTATCACACGAAGCAAAGCAGATGTGTTTCTGACCACACCCACTTGTGCATCCTGGGATACCTGCTCCATCCCACAGGCTTATGCCGCCTTCTCCCCACTTTGCTTTACTCACAGAAAAGGTTTCTGTGCTGTGGAACCCAGGAGCTTTCGGGGACAGGAGGGAATGCTGGGTATCCTTTACCCCGAGTGTTTACAATCAGCACACACAAAAGCGTGCGCTCCCACACAGGGCTCAATACTCACTTTGCAGATCCATGACATGCGCGTCTGTCCCATTCTCCAAGATACCGTCCTCGGCTCGAAGAAGGTCCAGCTTGTTGTTCTTCTGTCTTCCCTCCAGCTGCCCTTTGAGCTTCTTAATCTGAAAACACCCCAATAAAATAGATTTGTTTCTTTTTTTTTCAAAAGGAAACTGAAGAGCTGAGTTTAGAGCCTGTCTTAGCCAGAATAAATACATCAGGCTACTGCCTTGCTGTTAGCATGACCCCGGGGTCGTGTTAGAGGCAGGGGTCGCAGGAGTATAGGGGAGAATGGCATGGAAAGGTTACAGTCTAGCCTGTGCTCCACCGGCCAGAGGGATTCTCTTTAATAAAGGCCAATCCAAATAAACTAACTAAAAGCATCTGAGGGCCAGCGCTCATCTCAGAAGGGAGTAGGCGAGGCAAAGACTTTATAACTTCAGCATGAATTCTTTTATAACCTAGTGGACAATAATTTTTGTGTACGTTGTATGTATGTGTTTGTATGAGAATTTGTATATGTAGGTATTTGCTTATGGAAGCCAGAGGTTAGTACTGAGTGTGTTCTGCCATTATGTTCAACCATATTTTTCTTCCTTTCATTTCTTTCTGTCTCCTTTGTTTGTTTGTTCGTTTGTTTGTTTGTTTGAGGCAGGGTCTCTCACTGAACCTAGCTTATCCACTGGTCAGTCAGCTCCAGGAATCCACCTGTTTCCACTTCGCCAGCACTGGGATAATAGGTGTGTGTGTGTGTGTGTGTGTGTGTGACTACATCCAGCTTTAAGGGGATGGCTGATCTATCTCCCCAGCCTCTGTGAATAGTTATCTCTAAGGGTGAAATTCTTCTGGGACTCAGAAGCAGACTGCAGACACACACATATACATACACACACCCACACACACACAGACTTTGAATGGTGATTTAAGAGTTGGTGGTAACTCTTCATGATGCTGATGCTTATTCACAAAGATATAAAAGAGGTCCCTACGTGCAGGAATATGGGACTGAAGTCCCCAGTAAAACTGTATGCTTCTGCTTAGAACCTGGTCAAGCTGCTCGGTGTCCCAGAGGCACTGGTCAACCTTTAAGGAGGGGGTCTTACAGGATTTCTCTCTCATACGGGGTCAGAAGAGCAGCTGACAGTTTAATTCGATTCTGAAAGGATAACAACTGTAAAAGGTGAGCAGACCCATATGGCTACGGGAAATGTTGGAGGAGATGGTTCCCTGGGGAAAGGCTGGGGAATCACTTTAACTATCCCGCAGACAGGAATGATGAAACAGAGCCCTCATCATTTCCTGAAGTTAGAGAGGGATGGAGATACCTCAAGGTTTAAACAATGCTACCTTCTACATGTTTGTTAATACTTATAGTCCTGGGGCTGCGCTCAGGCCTGGTCAGAGAAGCATCTCTTTGCAGCAGCAGACCTCGATGCAGACTCAGAGCTGGTCAAAGTGCTGAGACTGACAGCTCAGCCCGAAATGGAATATCTTTATAACCCACCACTCCCCAAGGCTCAGGGAATGTCACGGAGAGGAGGCGAAAAGAATGTAGGAACTGGGCTATGGGGGGAGGAACGCATGAGATGCTGCCTTCTGGATGTGAGCTAGCTCCTCACTCGTGAACTCAGAGCAGCTGTGTTGCCTGCACGAGATCTAGCCAGTCAGAATTTCAGCATAGGCAGGGGGAGGTGCTCTCTAGGCCCCAACCCTTACTGTAGAGCTATTGGGACTCAGTGATAGCATCTGGGGAAGAATCATTCAGTTTTTTAGGCTGTTCCTGCTGCTAGGTTTCCTGTGCTCCGATGGCCCCACATTCATGCACATAAAGGCAGCCACTAATTGACCTTAGTGCATTATTGGGCAGGGAGAACATACAGTTCAGAGGGGGCATGTGGATTGAGGGTGGAGTTGAAGGAGGGAAATAGGAGGTGGCTATGATCTTATTTCCTTGCATAAATGTATGAAACTCTCAAGAATAAAGAGAAAATGATAATTCAAACCAATTTTGATCAGTTAGTCAAAGACATGCCTGCTGCACAAAGCCCAGGTGCAGGTACAAGTGGACGTACATGTCCCATCCTGTCTCTCAATGGAGCATCTCCACCCTCCACAGCAACGTTCGTCTGAAGCAGCAATGCATGTGGAATGTCCCAAAGGCTGCCCTATGGCTCCAAGGCCTCCCTAAGCCTTGTGTGACAACGCTGCTCCATTTGGATCGAATCATCAAGCCAGCCTTGTTCTCAAGCACATATTTTGGGGTCTCCAGAGTGAGCAGGAAGGAAGCTGGGAGGAGGTGCACAGTTTCAGGTACCCCACTCAAAGTGTTGTAAAACAATAGAAAGACGGTTACCTGTTCCAACAGACATTCCCGTTCATCAATGAGCTTTTTCAACCTAACGTCTGAAGAAATCAGAAAGACATATAGGTGAATCTGTATCCTGGCCTCTTAGCATGCCCCTAACAAAATAACAGACGGATCGGTTAGTGGAATGAGGGATGGAGTGTAGGTTAAACACGTACCACGATGGATGAGGCCACAGACAGGACGGGGAGGAGCTCAGCCAGAGGGTGGTGCCAGCCTCCCGACATGCTTCTCATTGGGGCAGCCTCCGGGCTCATGCAAACAGGCTGCTCTTCTATTTAGGCTAGCATGCAAGAACGCTAGGGAAACACGCTGCAACACAAGATCTCACAGGCTTCACGGTTTAGCAATGTGCAAGGTTGCTGTTTCATGAGCGCTAAAGTTTCAAGGAGAACTCTTTCCAAATGTATATACTCCACACCTATTGTTCGCACAGACGCACCCGATGTCAGAGTTTTAACTCTCTTTACAACCCCCCAGCCAATGACACCATGTCCACCAAGCCAGTTATAATATGCTGTTATTATTTTTTTTAGTAAGAAAAGCACAGTAATGGCTTTAATTCCTTTAACTCCTCCCACCTCCAACAGGATGGAACAGAAGGAATAGAAGGAAGTGTATGCGTGTGTCTGTCAGTCAGCCCCCCAAATCTCTCTAGAAGAGTACTAAATGACTCTCTGATCTACAGGAAGAACTGACCCTGAATACCCGAATGCAAAATCAGGATGTTGGATGCTGAATGCCTATGAAGACCCTGTGGCCACTTCCAGTTTATCTGCTACAAGCTGGTCCAAAGCCCAGGGTCCCCATGAACAGGCATCTTGCATTGACCTTCAGATGAAGGGGAGGCCCAGTGTGATGGGTAGGTGATGCTCCTAACGCCTAAGGGATCACAGCCTTAGGGTGTTCCTGACCACTGCTGTCCGTGGGCTTCTCAGGTCAGGACTTGAACCTCTCAGTGGAACCCTTAAAACCTGGCCTAGAGCTCCCATCCCCAGCATGAACGTGTCCCCACATTGCCTCCTTCAGAACTGTCCAGAAAGTAGTTAACTTGGCTGAGTTGTGGGTGAAAATGCACACACGTGAAACCCGCCTTCGTTTTCATTTAAGGGATCCTAACCCAAGTTCCCCATCCCCCCCAAGCCCCTGGAGCCGGTACTTGTCAAGAATTAACAACCGTCTGACCCTTTCGTGTTCTACTTTAACTTACGCATGTTAAAATGAGTCGGTTAGATATTCAAGTTATCTTTAGCTCATTAAAGGTTTTTTTTAAAATCTGTTTTTCTAGTATGTTAAATTTTAGCAAACTTTCTGCTGTAGTTTTGAGACCCCCAAATGGGAAGCAGAGAGTTAGCACCTTCTAGAAAATTCCTGAGGCACCCAAACAAGTGCTGGGATTCTCCAAACTCCTGATTCCTTTGGTCATCTTGAAGTCTGGGTATCTTAGACACTCCATCCTAGGATCACTCAAGGCCAAAATACCCCATCCACAACTCTGAAAGCTGGGACTCCCTTCTTCCATAGGCAAAAGGAAGCTTTCCCAAGTCTAGTGATTTGTTTGTGGCGAATGTCTTCCGCATGTACTTTGCACTGTATGAGATAATTTTAGCTATCACGTCCCCCACCCCCATTGCCCAAGGGACTTGTCCCCCTGTATGCTCAAATGTGATGGTGGGGGCCCAGGAAACGCACTGGCTGCACCTTTCCCGAAGCCCCCTCCTCCTACCTTCTCTGACAGAACCTAACAATGGCAGCTTCCACCTTTCCCGAGGCTGCCTCCTTCCAGAAAAGAGAAGGGTGGCTTAACTGGTTCTCTTTTCTTATCACAGCACTCAAGGGGTGTGCATGGACAGGGGACTTCCCTCCTTCAGCCACTGGCCATTATAGCCAAGTGTGTGTAAAGGGGCAAGCGTGTAAGGGGCAGCAGAAGCGGTGAAGGGGTGGGTGGAATGCCTTTTCCCTGGAAAACGGTGTCTAAGCATGACCACCATGCTGCCCCAGCACAGAAAACACCCCTCCTGGCTTTCAGAGGCAGGCCACTGGGAATATAGTTTACCATGTTCCCCTTGGCATAAAGAGACCAGGTGGCCTCTCAGAAAGTTAACAACCAATAGAAAACAAGAACCCCAAGCCCTCTAAACACCCCTAGAGGTAGCTTTCCAGGCACTGAGTGAGAGTAGACATTTGAGTTGAAGTATAACTGGGGGCTTGGCCGAAGCTGGAGCCACTGACTGCAGCCTTCTGGCCCTGCAGAGCCCTGGGGCACAGCCTGCAGCCTCCCTCCTATTTCATGTTCATGGCATAGGTGTAGAGCATGCAGCAGCTCGTCTGCCCTGTTTCTCAGGACATGCACACACAGCCAGTGTTTCCTCACTTTCTCTTAAGACACACAAGAAGAGGGCATCGGATCCCATTAGGGTATCAGATCTCATTACAGATGGTTGTGAGCCACCATGTGGTTTCTGGGAATTGAACTCAGGACTTCTGAAAGAGCAGTCGGTGCTCTTAACCATTGAGCCGTCTCTCCAGCCCCCTTCCTCACCACTTTTATTCTCTTCCACAAACAGCTCTGCACTGGCACACTTTAGCAGAGCACCAATGGAAGCCTTCCTTAGTGGGGAACACATGGGCACGTTCAGAGTACAGGGATGGGTTTGGGGCTGCTCTCTCGGCTTCCACACCAGCGCCAGGGCAGCCTCTCAGCAGTGGGGCTCACTTGCTAATGATGAAGGCACTTGGAACTGGATTTTCTGGAACCCCTGAGGGAGCTCGAAGCCAGAAGTGACTTCATGTGGGCACCGAGCAAGCAGCTACCAGGGTTAGAGGTCAAGGGTCTCAAAGACCAGAACAACCAGTAGGCTTGTAAAATTAGAAAATGCTTTTATTTCAATGATATGACTCTTCAGTTTGACTCAAATTTCACTGAGGTTTTGGTTATTTTGCATTCCACTCTACCTTGTAACAGTAGTACGAGTTCACATGACTCCATAACATGTCAACAACAGCAGTCACATAGTGCATCCGCTTGTGATTATTTACTAATACTTTTAAATTCAACTTTACAGTCATTTTCTAAATGCTTCTTTAGATAGAAAATACATACTTCCTTCAGGCAGATAAAATAATAAATTTCCAATAAGAAAATATCGAGAAACAACAAATAAAAATATTTATATCAAACACAAAATGTCGGCTTATAATCTAATGAGTCCTTTTGTATAAGAACAGCCTTTTGCAATTTTTAAGTAGACATTCGGGCAGAAAGATAACTTTAAAATTAAAAAAAAATAATGGCTGTTTCTCCTTGATACTAAAGTAGGAAATATAATTTCAATGTGTCATTAGCAGAGAAGAGTAAAAATAAAATATTCAATATAAAATGAATTTATTACATCACCCGCATAAAGTGAAAATAAAAGTCTTTGATAATATTAATTTGGGTACCATTGGCAACAAGATCCAAGAGCATTGGTGCAAAATAAAGTATTTATGTGAGGTAAAGGCACATGGTCTCCCTGTGTTTTCTGGAACGTATCTGAATCTCTACAGTGATAAATCTCCACCCTAGATGTAGCTCCTCTCACCCACTGACCTATATGCTACTTATCAGTCTACTCCTTTAAATTTAATACCAAACAGGCTATGTGTACATATTAAGATCAAATATGAAAATACATCTATCTGAATAACACATATTTGAATATTCACTGCTTATAATGCAGAAATCTACGAACACCCCATTTGGTCATTTCAACCAGATACTGATGCATTTGGTCAAGAACATCCACATTCGTCCTGGCCTGAAGCAAACGCTACCTTTTAACCTTCAGGCTGGAATGCACACCTGGTGTCCCCTGATGCTAATGGAATGTTCTCAGCTAGAACTGCTAGTAAAAAACAGTACTGGCTCAGCGATCAGTGGTTCAGTACAAATCTACAGGTAACAGTCTAAGACTTAAGTAGTTGATACTTGGTGATGGACACATGGAGCATCCACAGAAACTGGAACATTCAATAAACCTCAGCAGGGCAGTGGAGCGGAAGGATGGAGGTTCTGATATAGTGGGTGGCTGAGGGACGGAGCTTACTGGGCTAAGTCTCCTGCTCTGCCTCCTCACGACATGGTGCAGTCCTCCTTACTCTTGCTATTCCCAACCTCCTCTCTTGCCTGCCCTCCACTTTCTGAATTGAAGCCCTCCAGCTGCCCTGACAGGTCACTGTTATCTAGGTTGTGGTTCTCAACTGCCTGACCACCGTGTTGGGAGGTCACATGTCCCTCTTCACTACCTATCTGAGAGGTATCGCATTGGGGACCTTTCTCTCCCACTGGGGAGATCTCCCTGTCTTCACACTGGGGACTGTTCTGATCCAAGATGTCTGTGGGACCTTCCGTGGGACCATCCTCTTCCACTTTGTTCTGTTTTCCACTCGACCCACTTTGAGGATCTTCGACAGGTTCTCTGCTTCCCGCTCTGATTTTCTGCTCTGGGCTTCCTGATGCCTGTTTCTTGTCAGTGACCTGGAGCCGCTCTTCCTCCTCCATGTCACCCACATCTGGGTCCTGACAGTTCAACTCTTCATTGGCATCTCTGCAGGTTTCCGCGGGAGTTGCAGCTTTCTTCTTCTTGTTCTTCTTCTTCTTGTTCTTCGTCTTCTTCTGCGGTGAATCCAAGGCCTCTGCCTGCTGCTCGCTCTTCCCTTGTTTCTTGCGCTCTTTTGCATGAGGTGGTGTGCGCTGGGCATCGGTGCTGCCTGGTCCTGTTGTGTCCTGATGGCCGCTCTGATTTATGGGAGCTCCAGGGCTTGCCTGGGCTTCTGCCTGGATGGGCTTCTCATCCCTTCCTTCGGCATCATCTGCCTTGGTAATAGTGTTCTCTCCACCGGCCTGTGGGATCTGAACGATGGCTTCCTCAGGCTCAGCTACTTCTTGGGTGAGTTCTCTCTCTGAGCTCTGTCCCAGCCCATCCTTCAGACAACTTTCACCATGATTCTCGGTGCCTTTGCTTTGCTTTGCAGGTCCAGAAGCCACTGTCCCTACTTGGTCCTCAACTGTGGTGTCCCCTGCCTGTACCTCATCCTCCCTTTGGTTTCCACCTGTGCCTCTTGAGTCTGTACAGGTCACCTTGTCAATTTCAGCTGTTTGCCCCAAAATGTAGTCTGGACATGGTTCAAAGCTACCTTTCCCCAAATCTGTTTTCAAATCCTCAGTGGGCCCTGGCACTTCACTGTCTAGACCTTCCAGGCAGCTGGACTGTTCAGGGGAGTTACTGGCCCTACTATCTGACTTGTTTGTGACCTTGTGTGACTCGATCTGCTCTGAGTTTTTGAGGTCAGAAGTATTCTCTTGATCTTGGCTCTGAACCTGTTGCTCACATTTGGCCCCTGCTAGTGGTCCCGGGGACAGGGCACTGTCTTCAGCGGGTCTCTGGTTCTCAGCCTTCTCACCAGGATGTGACACCCCTCTGTCCACACAATCCTTTCCTGTGTTGGGTTTGGGCTGTTCTTGCTCAGAATTCTGTAAGGTTTCTCTTTGCCCCACTTTCTCCACAATTTCCTTTTTCACCTCCACTTCTTTGGCTTTTCCTAAAAGACCATTGAGAGAATTGAAGGGACCCCATGATGTGGTGGGCACTTAATATATATTTAAATGCAAATACATGTTCTAGTTACCACCCAACTTTCTCAGGGAGAGAGAGAGAGAGAGAGAGAGAGAGAGAGAGAAAGACAGAGAAAGAGAAAGAGACAGACACACAAAGAGACAGACACACAGAGACAGAAAGAGAGAGAGAGAGAGAGAGAGAGAGAGGGACAGACACACACACTGAGAGAGACAGAGACAAAGAGAGACAGACAGAGACAGAGACAGAGATAGATATTGAGATATTGAGAGGGGAAACAAGCATTTGCTGGGCCTGTGTGTCAAAGCAGCAATTGCATTAGCTTGTTGGTTTTGGTAAGCGGAGGGCCACTGCCACCAAGGCCAGAGTGACTGCTACCATCTGGGAGGAATGACTTTTAAAGGTGAGGTTCTGACTTAGCTGGCAGACAGAGCTGTGGAACAGGCAGGCAGCCACATGCCAGCAGCCACACAAAGTCTTCTCAAATGTTCAGTCCTCCTTCCAGTCCCCTAACCCTAACCCCGAGTCCCAGCCCCTCATACTCTCAGCTACTTGAGTACTCAGAATCTTACAGCCCTAACAGTAGCCCCCACATTTTCTCAAAAGAACATTCTGTTTAGGAAACTCAGCTAGAAAGCCAGTCTCAAGGAAGATGCTGCTAGGGTAAACCCTATGAGGTAGACAGCAGTCCAGGTCCTGCTGCCTGGCATGTCTTCTTCAGATAATGTTCCCCTTCGGGCACATAGGATCTTTCATCCTCAAGAGGGTGGTAATCCCAACAAAAGGCAAAGCTAGATCAAGATGAATGCTTAACTCATCAAGGGGTCAATAAATCCCCAGCCTCACGGACATTATTTTGCTGGAAGTGAAAGCCTGTCATTCTAAGAACTGGAAAATCTCCACAGTGGATCTCTGATGCCAGGAAAATGATGGAAAAATATATGGCCTTTATTTAGAGGCCACTTAACTTCACCCTTTACATTTTTCTACTATCATGTATGATTATTGATGTAGCAACCTCACGTCAAAGAAACATCAGACATAGGTAAATCTAAAATAAGCAGACCGGGATGTCCCCACAGCACTTGTCTGACTGGGTACAGCATCAAAACCCTTTGCGGGGAAGGTCACTGACAAAGTGGCATCTCTTCTTTCAGCCATGTTACATGACTATTAGGGATATGTCAACTGTATATGGAGGTAAGAAGAGCAGGACCAATCCCTAGTGGGGCTGTCCTGGAGGAATGGTGGAAACTACGGACTCTTCCTGTTTTGACAACTCACACTGGTTAAGAGCACGTTGCTCTAACAATCACAAGGGCTGTGGAAGCTCCTAGGAATTGGTCCTGAGGAGCGAGGCTTCCAGACTTTCACATGGTCACAAACACCAAGAAGACAAAAGAAAAGCCTCTGCCTTGCAATATAGTCACAGACTCTGGCCTTGGGGGCGGGGACCTAGCAACTAAATTTATCCCAAAGCCATAAGTTAGGAGTAACATTAATTTGTAAATCATTTTATCTGTGAAAATTATAGAAAATATTTCTATAATCCATTAGATTTCACAATTGTATATATTCTTAACAGAAGCTAAAACTGTGGCATACAGAGGAGCCCCTCTGAATAAGGTAGGTGATTTCCAACCCCTGGTGAGCACACCCCACTTACAGCAAGGAGCGCCCCACTACTTTGGCTGCCTTCCATTGTGAGGGTGGGGACAGCAGCATCAGGGCTACCAGGTTACCCACCAGGTGTCTTGTGTCCCACTTAGGCACCTCACATCCTCCAAATGTTTGTATGGTGGGTCCCCAAGTGTGCCAGGCTGGCGGGAAACTATGGCCTGCTCACCCATGTCACAGCTTCCACAACTCCATCACAAGATTAAGAGGAAAGTCGTAATTGGAACACACCTGGAGAAAACCCAAATTATTGAACTCTCGACTCTACCACTGAACTTTGAGCCTACCTCTTTCTACTCAGCCTTGGGATGCAAAAAATAAATAAATAAATAATAAAAAGAAAAGGAAAGGAAAAAAGAAACGTGTCCTTGAGCCATGGGTGGAAAGCGCTAGACAAAAATACATGCTACATAGCACCGTGGGTGATCACGTGGTTTGTCCAGAAGAATTACTAAAAGTGACAGAATGAAGGGCATGCCGCGTGACTATTAATCGATCAGTGACAATCACTCCAATCTGATGGTGTACAAAGATGAATCAGTGCTCGCTGACCAAACAACGAAAGGAGCCAAGGAAAAGCTCTTACCTAGGGTCCCCTCCCCGGCCGACTTGAGGGCATTCAGCTCTTCTTTTGTTATCTTCGTAGGGGCTTGATACCCAACGTCATTTACTGTGTCTGAAGTCTCTCCGTTGGTGGCTATTTCTGAATTTAGGATTATTCCATGTTTCTGGGAGCAAAAACAGATTTAACATAACACTCAGTGAGACCAGGTTAAACTGTCAACTATAAAGGGATGCTGTTTCTCCTAATGTAGATTCTAACTCTACAGGGATGGAGAAGTGCCTAGGTACCATGTTCACAGTCTTATCAAGGCAGGGAGATCTACAACTGATTGTCTGGTGAGAAGACACTTTAAAAAGGCTTTCTTTTCACTAGGGCAATGACCTGTGGGCTGCCACGAAAGTGAAATATCAAGTAAACAAACCTTTCAACACAAACTTTGTCTTTAAAAAGGGAGACCAGACGAGATCGGGAGTGTTCAGGGTGGTATGGGCTGGAGAGATGGCTCAGTGGTTAAGAGCACTGACTGCTCTTCCAGAGGTCCTGAGTTCAATTCCCAACAACTACATGGTGGCTCACAACCATCTGTAATAGGATCCAATGCACTCTTCTGATGTGTGTCTGAAGACAGCTACAGTGTACTTGTATAAATAACAATAAATAAATAATAACAAAGGGAGAGCAGGATAAAGAAGGAATATGTAAGTGTTGTGGAAAGACAGAGTGCAGTTTGCATAAAGATGGCATTTGTAAGGGGATGCTTCCTTCTTCAAACAATCATTGTGCCAAGGACATGGCCAACCCCTGGAAAGCAACTGCCTGCCTCTGTTGCAGAGTACCTCCTCACTATCTACTTGGTTCACGGCACTTTTTTTCCTGGTTCCCAACTGCTGCACACAGCCTGGACTAGGAGCCTGTCTTAGTCAGGGTTTCTATTCCTGCACAAACATCATGGCCAAGAAGCAAGTTGGGGAGGAAAGGGTTTATTCAGCTTACACTTCCACATTGCTGTTCATCACTGAAAGAAGTCAGGACTGGAACTCAAGCAGGTCAGGGAGCAGGAGCTGATGCAGAGACCATGGAGGGATGTTCCTTACTGGCTTGCTTGCTCTGGCTTGCTCAGCCTGCTCTCTTATAGAATCAAGACTACCAATCCACAGATGGTCCCACCCACAAGAGGCCTTTCCTCCTTAATCACTAATTGAGAAAATGCCTTACAGTTGGATCTCATGGAGGCATTTCCTCAACTGAAGCTCCTTTCTCTGTGATAACTCCAGCTGTGTCAAGTTGACACACAAAACCAGCCAGTACAGAGCCTCATTTAGATCTTAGCTGTAAGCCTGTATCTTGCTGCTTTCCTGCTCTGACTTTGACAGCGGAGTTCAGGAAATGACACTGGTATGTGCATCTGGGGGCTGCTGGGATGCCACACCCCTCTCACTGCTACTGCTGCAGCAGTCTGGGAACCCACCCGGGTCTGCTTGATTCCCCTTGACATGGCCCTTAGAAGATGCAAAACTTGTCCTTTCTATGATCTGGTGGGAATGTGGGATCCCTCCACTTATTGTTCAGCTAAGGAAGTCCTCGACAAGAGGCTTAAACAAGGAACTACATACATTCTAATGAGGGTTAAAAAAATATTTAGACGAATACCAAATTCAGAGCTAGAAATCTGAGCTACTTTGCAGACCTGTTCAGCTTGGAAAGACCTGATGGTTCTGGCAGAAGCACATATGGGCACTGGCACACCTACTTCCTAGGGATAGTTAACCGAAAGCTCGACTTTATTAACATGACAGTGATGAAACACAGAGCCAGTGCCCATGGAAGTTGTCACCGTGGAGCTGTTCTTAAGCTGCGCTTCGGTTTCGTACCTTCAACTCCTCCTTCAGCTTGACTGTTTCTTCTCTAAGGTCATCTCGTTCGCTCCTTATGGAATCAAAGAACTCTTTCTGTCTTTCTAATGCCTGAGCGTGCAACAGAGGAGAAAGAGGGGGGTCAGCGCGGGGGGGGGGGGCGGGCGCGGAGAGAGAGATGAAGAGAGGGAGAGATTAGCACAGATAGCAAGATAAGTAAGAAGCAGGGTCTAGGAGGCACTGTCATCCAGGGCACCAATGAGAAAAAAAAAAGCTGTTGGGTTTATCCCAGGCTAGACCAACTACTGTTCACACATTAGGGTTTCTAAGCAAGGGATGCTATAGAGCAAGGCTGCTTCATAACTTCCATTCCTGCCTTTTGTTTTCTCATTGCAGTGCTGCAGACTGAACCTAGGGCCTCCCACATAGGAGGCAAGTGCTCTACCACCGAGCCACACTCCCAGGATATCCCACTACTGTTTAGTTTGGCTTTCTCTTCTTTTCTCTTTTCTCCTTTTGGAGAGGGGTGTTGTTTGTTTTTGTGATAGGGTCTCAGTGTGTGGCCCTGGCAGGCCTGGCGCTCGCCTCCACAGTGCTGGGATTAAAGGTATGTGCCATCACTGCCTGGCGTGAGCTCTGTTTGCATCTTACAACAAGGTGCTGGAGAGCTAACAGGAATCACACAGTCCTTTTAGTGAGAGATCAATCAGTGCAGAACGAGAATGGCTGCTACAGAACCCTAGTCAATAATTTTAGACATTTTTGTGTTTATGTTCCTGTTTATGTTTGTGTTTATGCCTCCATGTGTCTCTGTGTGTAGCTCCGAGGACAGGACCAGGTGTTATTCATCAAATGCCATCATCTTTGTTTTAGAGACAGTCTCTTACTGTCCTGGAGTTCCCTGTGTATGTTGGTTGGTCATCAAGCCTTAGGAATGTCCTTATCTCTAGCTCTCCCTCCTCCCCAGTGCCAGGGTTACAAATATGTGTCACCACGTCTAGTCTGGTGATTAAATGCAGGTCCTTGTGCTTGCACGTTTCTGGGCAACCCTGTCCTTTGCCCCTAAGCTATTTTTAGACATCGGTTATGTGTATTTGTTGTCTAAAAAATGTCCTGGAAAAGTATGTTTGTACATGTGTGCATGCATACACACACACACACACACACAGAGAGAGAGAGAGTGAGAGAGAGAGAGAGAGAGAGAGAAACACACAGTCTCTTAGCCAAAGCTTATAAATTTGTCAAAGTAGAATGGTGGGGCTCCATACTGTGACCACTTCTATGATCACCTCTGGACCTGTACTGGGACCCTACCACATGAGTTGCTGTTTTTTAGGTGCCATGTGCTACTCTGAGTCAGCAGTGACTTGGTCCTATTTATCACTCCTATATGTGGTCGGGCTGTCTCTTCCTCTCTGCTGAGGATGGAGAGAGATCCAATGGGAACCTGTGGGGTGTGGTACCTGCCACCCACAGCATCACATGACCTCGAGAAATTCTGGAGTTTGATTCTCCACACTGAGCTACCCAGAGCCTCTCCTTGCATGGCCTGCATTGCATCTAGGCTGCTCTGGTGCAGCAGGGAGGGAGACAACTGCAAATACCCAGCTCTGGTGCCATCCAACTGGATAAGCTGGGGTAGCCAACAGGCTATTCATGCTGCATCACATGAGGGCCACAGGCACTCTCATGCAAACATTATTTTTTTTTCCCAAACCAAAGCTTCTGCAAGAGCCTCGTTTGCTAAGCATCCCGCCCCCCGGAAGCGTTTGGCGAAGGCTTGAGACTCCTACCCCTATCTTTTTGTCTTTCCATTCTATCGTTTCCTGAAGATCAGAAATCTCCCTGATAAAACCCGCCTGTTTCTGCTGCAGCTGTCGGATTTCCTGAGGAAAGGAACAGACAGAAAGAAAGCAGACAAAGAATTAAGCAGAGAAAAGAAGTCGGTGCTAGATGACCGGGATAGGGAGGTTGACCAGTAGGCAGCCAACAAGTATCTCATCTCACCAGCCCCAAGTTCATTAGCATGTGAAAATTTTTCTTCATTCTACTCCCAGTTCCATTAAGAAAACCAGCTTGGCTGATATCTTACCTCAAGCCAATTACAGTCCTGATTGTGTTATAAAAACAAAAATACCAAACCCTGCACAGTCATGTTTTGCTTAGCAGTAGGACAGCAGTCTGAGAAACAGGTGAGGAAATAGGTGAGCTTGTTGTTCTGCAAACATCACAGAGTAAGCAAATGATGGCTGCAATGTCACTAAGTAATATACTCCATGGGACCACTGTAGTCCCTGTGTCCCACTGCTGATCAGAATGTTACCTGGCACATACCTGTGCCTGTTTCCTACAGTCACGATAACATATGACCACAACTTTCATGAAATCACATAAATATACTTTCTGACAGATTTAAGACTGGAAAGAGTCTACTGGGGAGAGAATCAACAGCCTGTCTACTCCGGTTCCTAGAACCTGCCCACTCTCTCTTGTGTCCCTTCTTTACAAACTCTAACCCCCCACTGCTGTCAACAGAGCTCCCACCTCAGCATCTGACCTGCCTCCCTCTGGTGGCTACCCCTGGATTATGTCAGAGTCACACAGATGATCAAGGTCTTTGATCTCACCCTTGAAATCTTTTTTCCATATTTACAACTTCTAGAGACTAGGATGTGGACTCTTTTATCACATCTCCCAAGACAAGCACAAGAGTGCCAGAGTGCTCTTTACCAGTGGGAGGCGCCAGCTCCTCAAGAGATGGAAAGTTAGCCTGAACCCTGGATTGTAAGCAACGCTGTAACTGACTCCCTGGCCTCCAAGGTGACTAGTGTGTGCGGATAAGTTCAGAAGTATTAAGGTTAAATGATGCATGAGGGCGGGTCCCAGGGTGGATAGGACGAGTGCTCATATTCAACACTGAAGGTGCTGTGCGCAACCTCGACCTGGTCTCTGGTACCCAGAACAGTGAGGAAATATGCATTTGTTGTCAGGGCTACGAGGTCTGCAGTATTTTGTCAAGCAGCCTAGGCTAAAACAGCGAGGGATCCACAGGAAGGGAAGAAGGCAGTGGCTCACCTCGAGCATCTCTTCCCTTTGCCGCAGGGCCTCTTTCACTTCGGCAAACTGGAACTGCAGGATGCTGTGGGCATGCTTCTCCCTCTCGAACTCCTATGGGTGAGAAACGACGCTGAGGGTGCAGCTCGGTGGCATATTTCTGTCTCGGGGCTCATGTTCTCATGAGCCACACTTTGTTCGGGACAAACATGCCTTTTCTATGTCACTGATGTTTCCAAGGCATGCAATAACACAAACTCACACAGAGGACAAACACCTCCACAGAGGACAGCAGGACAGTGTCCTCTAAGATGAATCTGTGAGCGTGCAGGTGATGAATGTTTCCCAGGTCCTCTCTGGCTAAGATACAGCCTTCGGTCTTTTTCTAGGGGTCTGCTGTGATCCTCACGGCTGGGCTGAAGGCTGGGAGTGTGTAAGAGCAAAACCGCTCCTGTCTTGTGAGTCCCAGTGGATCCTGAAGTGCATATAAAGCTGCCCTTTTCTGGGCTTAGAAGGTGTGAGTATCGAAACAGAATAACTAACTACCTTTTCCAAATGAGTAGGAATAACATATGACTTGTCTAAAATCTTCGTTGTTTGTAATTAATACCCTAGGAAGCTGACATAAAATCAAAGGCAGGAAATGGATTTTAGCATGAAATTCTGGAAGCACCTACTTGTGCATTATTTAAGCATGTCTGTTCTTTTAAATACATGTCTTTTCATGGTGGTTTATTTTCATGCAAATAAATAGTGTGCACATTGAAACTATGCATACTGACATTTCAAGAGCACAGATTTCTGAGTTTTATAAGCATATATATGCATATGTATGTATATGTATATATGTGTATATGTGTGTGTATACACACACACACACACACACACACACACATATATATGCGCCTATTTGTGTGTTTGCATATATGTGTCCATACACTATGTGCACAGGTATATGGAAGCCAGAAGTTCACTTTGGATTGGGTATCATTTCTTAGGAGCTATTTATCTAGACTATTTTCCTTTTCAAGGTTTATTTCATTATTGTTTAATTATGTGTACGTGTGTGGATCTGTGCACATGTGTGTGGATGCCTGTGGAGGCCACAGCCATCAGATCTCCAGGAGCTGGGGTTACAGGCACTGGTGATCCATCTGACATGAGTTCTTGGAACCAAACATGGGCCCCTACGTGACAGTATGCATTTGTAAGCCCTGGGCCATCTTTCTAACCTCACCTTGGCCTTTCGAGTCAGGAGCTAGCCGATTAAGCTAACCTGGCTACCTGGTAAAGACCAGAGATCAATCCCCCATCTCTGCCTCCACAGCACCGGGATTACAAGCAGGTGCCTCCAGAGATGCTGATGCCTGAACTCCGCTATGCAGCAAAAATTATCTCCCCCACCTCTGGGGTTGCTTTGTTTTGTTTGATGACAGAGCCTTGTTATGGAGCCCAAGCTACCTCAGCTTCCTACATGCTGGGATCACAGGCATTGCTACCACACGTATGACAAATGCACAGTGTTCTAACTCTCCATCTCTGGGCTTTCCAGACAAGTGGGGAATCACTGCTTTAAAAAAAAAAAAAAAAAAAAACCCATAAACACAGGCTGGAGAGAGATGGCTCGGCTTTTAAGCCCAAATATTGTTCTCATGGTATTTGACCTGAGTTTGGTTTCCAGCACCCATGTCAGGAAGCTCACCACCGCCTGTAACCCAGTGGGTTCTTCACCTTCCTAATGCTGTGAACCTTAGTGCAGTTTCCTCATGTTGTGGTGACCCCCTAATCATAAAATTATTTTTACAGCCACTTTATAACTGTACTTTTGCTACAGTTAGGAATCATAGTGTAAATATCTGATACATAGGACGTGTAATCCGTGACCCCTGTGGAAGGGTCGTGACTCACAGGTTGAGAACCACTTCTCTAACTCCAGCTCCCGGGGATCCAACACCTTCCTCTGGCTTCCACAAGCCAGAGTACTCATGCACATACTACCTCTGCCCCCCCCCCCGCCATAATTAACAAAAATAAAAATCCCTTAAAAATGTAATGCACACAGTATTTATACAGTCCCCCTACATTCATGAGCACAGCAGGCGGGTGATGCTTACCTTGTTCTTCTCCTCGTATTGCCGCTGAGACTCGGCCAGCTGCTCTTCCAGCTCCAGCAGCATGTCCTTCAGTGTGTCCACCTGGTACATGAAGTTGGTCTTCTCATTGTCTAGCTGGGCGTTGGAGACCATAGCTTTCTTGTACTTCTCCTCAACTTCGGCCAGCGAGTCCTGCAGAAACCAGGATGGTGTTTCAAAATTGCCAAAGGAGACCAAGTCTCTTTCCATTGAGAAGACACTGTCCCATCCTTGGGACAAAGACCTTTTAGCTGTTGGGGAAGAACAAGTATAGCCTATGGCTTGCCTGTTGACTATGTTAATTGAGCCTGGAAGACCCACCCTAAATGCAGGCTATCCCTAGGCAGGAATCTTGGCTTGCATAGGAAGGAGAAGGGGAACACCTATACGTCTTGTTCTCTGCTTGCTAACTGCACAGGCACTGTGACCAGGGCATCCCTGCCACGATGGACTGGATCTTTGAACTGTGAGCCCAAACCCCTCCTCCATTAAGTTGCCTTTGTTGGCAATAGGAGTAACTAAGACAACAATGTCTTTTCTTGTTAAGACAAGGAAGCATGTGGGGCACGGGGGTTGCTTGGGAAGGCAGCAGAGCCAGCGACTGATTCAGCAGCCAGAATCTTCCCACCACAGGCCATAGCAGCTCAGTGGGTTTCTGAAGTCATTACTCAATGTGAAGGAGCCAGTTACTGATGGAAATAAAACCCTGCCACAAGCCACTGCTGGGCTGGGTTCAGGCTTGGGAGCCAGGAAAGGAGCTGTGATCCTTTCAGATTTCTGACTCATGGGAAATAAAACAAGGTGCACAGGTCTTACTGGGTAGTTCCTGGAATGACCAAGGTCATTTGTTTGAAAGGACAGCCGTGGGAAAGAGGCTGTAAAGATAATATTGGCAGTGCCCAAACTTGGCTCTCACTCTTGCAGGCTCTAAAATTTAAATGTCAGGAGAGTGAAGCCAGGAGAGCAAGAGGGGGCAGTCACCAGCTTGAACTATGCAGAGTCTAAGAAAGAGATTGCCAACTCAAGGGTCAGAGCTGTGAAGAGGCCCTGTGGACTCCAGCACTGGTCCCACCTATGGGTATACACCATGACAACCCAAAGTGGTATCATTGGCTCCCAGTTGATTTGTGGTTCCATTTTTAGGTGAGTGAAAGGCCAGGGTCTTCATTTTTCTATTATCTAGAAATTATATTAGAAATTAGATTATGAACACGATGAATTAGTATGTGACTTATGCCACCTGTCTGTCTGGTGTATGTTGCCATGGAGTTTGGATGACTTCTTGGGCCCTTTCTGAGAAGACGAGAAAGAAGGAACTGATCTGTATTTACTGCTCGATCCTAGACTTGTCTTGAGCTTCTCCTGGATGTGGCTGCTGTGTGCCTTGGCACCAGCTTCCCTGTGGCACCTGTTCACCTCAGCGTTGTTAAGGAACAGGGACAGGACATTTCCTTTTGGCATGGCGACGTCCTTCACAGTCTGAGAGTAGTGCACACACACGTACACCTTCCGATGCTGTTCCCCTAAGTAAACGTTGGCAGCATGCAGTAACCCGGATGCTTCGGAAGCACGTACGTTAGGGCGGCTCTAGTGAGCTCAGCACAGCAAACTGGGAGGATACTTGTATGTGAGAACCGTGGAGAGCAAAGAGAAGCAAAACTCTCTAGTGTCTGTCTGCTGTGCTTTCAAAGTGAGACATTGGCTTTAAGCCTAGTGGGAGGGTGTTAAGGATCATCCCATATCAGGTGGCTGAGTCTGTCACCTTCTCCACTGGGGACTCACTGTGTCCAGAAACTGCATTTGGAAGACAGGGACAGATGCATGCCATGTTAGAATTCCCATGACCCTACACTTTCCATAGCCGGTGCCCTTCACAGTGAGCATGCTCATGGGACCTCTGTGAGGCTTTTTAAAGTTAAGGTGGGTTAGTGTCATGGGCTCACACTTGCACAAACTGGTACCTTCATCTCTTTCAGTCCCTGCATGTATTTGCCTTCTACATCCTGAATCTGGTCCTTTAACTCATTAAGTTCCTGAAGGAAATGCACAAAAGGCAAACAACATCAAAGGAGAGAACTGGCAGAGCGCACACGCGCACACACACACACACACACACACACACACACACATACACAGCCCTGTAGCTTTCTTATGTCTGGGTTCATCATATTGGCAGTAGGAGGCATGGTTCCTTCTGTATTTTATTAGGTGTTAAAGAAAAGCAAAAATAAGTTTCAGTGTTATACACATTACAATTTATGTAATTCACATGTTTTTACACATTGTTATAAAATTTAGGTGTCTCTTGCACTGTTTATACATTTTTAAAAAATGGGCAAAATGTTGGGGCTGGAGAAATGGCTCATGGGTGAAGAGGGCTTGTTCTTGCAGAGGACCTGGGTTCAATTACCAACATCCACATGGAGACTCAAAATTGTTCGCAAGTGCAGTTCTAGGAGATCTGATACCCTTTTCTGGTCTCTGTGGGAACCTGGTGTGCATGTGGTACACAGGCACACATGAAGGCAAACCCCCATACACATAAAATAAATAAGTCTTAAAAAAAAAAAAAAAAACAGGCAAGTGGGGGCGGAGCTTGGACAGGTGGCTCAGTGCTTCCGAGAGCCTGCTGCTCTTCCTGCTTCCCAACACTCGAGTCAGATGGCTCTGTGACCACCTGTGACTCCAGCTTCAAGGGATCTTTTTACCCTCCTCTGACCTTGGCAGCACACAAGTGGCACAAATACACACACACACACACACACACACACACACACACACACACACACAATTACAATAATAAACCTTAAACATCAACTAACCAAAAGAACTCTGACAGTGAGCTTCTGGGGGCAGAGGCCAGCACATCCCAGTTACAGAGACCTCAATATCCACCCTGCTTCTCTCCATGTGCCTGGTACCCGGGGAGAGTATCTGCCTTGAGCTAATCTCCTGGCAAACACCTGCCAGGCAAATGAACAGTATTCATGCCCAAGAGCAGAGTCTAAATGGGATTGCAACGATTCCCTCCCCTCCCCCCTCCCCCTTCCAGCCCATCGAGAAAACAACAGTGCTGTTAGCTGAGGATGTTCAGGTCTGGTACACGGTATTTTAGGGGAGCAGACAAAACAAAAAATCCATATCCTCCTAAAACACAGGAGCTGCAGTTTAGGTCGAACACCAGCAGCTGCTCCAGGCCCTCTTCTGTCCTCCTGGCAAATGTCACCGCCAGTGGAGCTGGGTCCCTGTGAGCCAGACCTGAGTATGAGGAAGCTCTCCCACAAAATTAGCCAAACAAATCCAGGCCTCTCACACCCTCTGTTTGACTTGACTCTGTTCTCTGAAGGACACAACATTCTGGTCACCTGCCCTCAATCCTTCCCTGTTTGGGACACAGTTGCACAAGTTACCTAACAGTACACGTAGTACTAATAATTAACAAACGGCGCTGGGCTGTGTGTCTTTCCAATATACAGAGGAGCTCGTCAAACACATGGCACCAGTCTCAGTGTCAAAGGTTTAACAGAGAATAATGCCTGCGTTATGCTAAGAGAAAAACCATCATTAAAATCCAGTGATGGAGTCTACCGAAGGCATGCTACAGACAGAGGGGAGGGCATACTCTCCAGGCAAGGGGAAAAGATGCTAGAGGATGGGCAATTTCTGTGGTCCTGGAACAAGGATGTGGGGATAGGGGACCAGAATGCTCCAGTGTCTAATGAAAAGCAAATATCCACATGCTAGCATGGGTTGAAAGATGGCACGGCCTCTGGAGAGCACGGCATGATGGCTGGAGGAGGACTCCCAGGGATGCTGCCTGAGCTCGCTCCAGTGTTAGGAGAACAAACCATGTTTTAGGCAGGCTGAGGAGATGGGACTGATCTTGAACCTCACAAATGAAGTCTCTGTAAATCCAAAACTAATTGTCCAAGGGGTTCTGTCAAGTCACACGTGAGCCCAGTGTTTTACCTTGATTTCCCTGATGGATGCTTCGGTGTCCATGGAGATGGAGGTATCTCCACTCCCTCTCCGGGAGGAAGTCCCACCCAGAGATGCCAGTGTGGCTGCAGACAGGCTAGGCATGTTACGGGAGCCCTGGAATGGGGTGAAGATCAGATGTGATTAGGTAAAACCAAAATTACCAACGGGTTGAACATCTCAGAACCTTTTCTGTCAATGTTAGCTTCCACAGGTGATCATGTTTGTGTATGAGCATGTGTGTGAGGCACGGTGAGCTAGATGGCCAGCTGCAGTATTGGGGCTACAGGTCCGTGTGAACACACCGGCTTTTTACATGTGGGCTGGGGATTTGAACTCAAGCTGTCACTTTTGTGCAGCAATCACTTTATCCACTGAGCCATTTCTCTGGCCCCAGAGCACCCTTTTTTAAACTCAGTTTCTCTACTGGACTTCTGGCTAGTGATAAAGAGGGTTCATTCGGAGCTGTCTCACTGGTGTCTGGTTAGCCATGAGCTCTTCGCTGTCCCTCATATTTCAACTCATGATGGACTCCTTTGGGGATATAACATCATGTTGTGTGGCCCTCTTAGTAGCCTCTGTCATTCGATTACTTTATTAAGCACCAAGTAACTGGGTTCCTGTCAGCCTCACCCAAGACCATCTCGTTTCACAACTAAGCTAAGGCAGAGGCTTACAGAAATCCTTACCTTCTCAGCAAAGTCTTTGTCTGGTCTTTCTTCTACCTGTGGGGGAAATGGACAGCTGTCAAATATTACAAAGCACTGAATTACAACTCCTATGATCATTTCAAAGACCTGTATTGATCTGGAGATTGATGCTAAAAAACAAAAGAAACACAACAACAACAACAACAACAACAACAATAACAACAACAAAAAGTCCAAACCAACTGCACAAATCAAGAAACGCTAGCTTGTGCTATAATTTAAAAAGTAAAAAGAGAAACTCTTATTAAACTCTGGCTCTCCCCATCTTTCCTGCCTCTCTGGGGCCCTTCCTTCCCTCAGATAGAAGCCTCAGTGGGACTTGGAGCAGTCTAGGAGGCTGAGAGCAGTGTGCATTGGTGCTGGGTCCCAAGGGATGTACACACCTGGGGTAGAGGGTGTCTTGGGGACAGAGGCTGAGTCTGACTTAAGGACTATCCCTTCCTTTGCTCAACATCTACTATGAGACCAAGTTCCATTCCTGGGCCTCTGGGAAGTCAGTCACGCAGGCACCATGCTGAAACACCATCAGAACCTGCTGCCCTCTTAATGCCAAGTTCAGAAGTTCTTAGCTTTGACCCCAAGAGTTTTCACCAAAAGAGGAGTGACACTGCATCTCAGACTCACAGATATGAGTGGCCTGGGACTCTGTGGATACCTGTGCAGGTTTACAATGGTAACCACCATGCTCTGAGGTTACAGAGCACAGACAACATGAATAGCAAGTGAAAATGGTCACCAAACACAAGACCAGTGGGCACCTCCGATGCCCGTTTCTTTTCTAGGTGTGTCCCAAGTCTAACTAGCACATGGCAAGGACTCAGGGGCCCTGCTGCACAGACCAGTGGAGTCACAGCTAGCCACTGCTCATGTGTGGGGTTATTAGCAGGTGTGAAGTTCACACTGGCCTAACTGTACAATCTGGGGATGCTAAGGCAGGCCCCGATTGAGACAGTCATATCTCACTGTCTGCAGAGTTAAAGAGCCCTGCTCCATTTTCCTTGGGGGTGTGCACATGTATGAATGTTCACAACTGTGAACATGTGTATGCATTTACAGAATGGAAGAGCCCTGCTCCCCTCTCCTTGGGTATGTATTCGTGTATGCATGTTCATGTTTGGGAGCACGTGTGTGCATGTGGAGGCCTCAAAAAAAGCCAATAGAGAGAAAAATATAGTTTGTATGTCCCATAGTTTTTTTTTTTTTTAAAGTCTTTGCTCTAACATAGATAGTTAATGCAGAATACGAAAACTTGGGGTGGGGATATAGAGACCATGTGGAGAAAAATCTAAAACTGTGTTCCTGCTCTCAACACAGATACATGAAATGTACCCTTCAGCATATAGTGCATCTAGTTTTGTCTTCAAATTGACAAAGTGCATCTATTTGTCAGCCTTTTTGAAACAGCCAGGGGCCCCAAAGGGCCCCAACAGGTCTGCTATTCCCGCTGGCTCCACTAGATGGCGGTCTAGCCTGGTCTGTCTATGGTTAGGTTGGCCTCAGGTCAGGCCCAGAAAGCAGACAGCTGTACCCTTTTCAGAAAGCCCCAGACACAAAGGGACAGATAAGTAACCCAGACGGAATGCTTCACTCTGAGCATGTCACTGCCCCTCTGAAAATAACAGACAGCACACATTCACGGCTGTTCCGTGACCGGTGTGAAGGCTGCCATGGAGACAAGGCCACCAAAGGTGGCCACAGAAGGGTGGAGCTCAAGGGCTGCTGTTGGCCACAGCAGGCACAAGGGACAAGCAAGTCATAGGACTCTTGTGACCCACTGAGTTGTTCTATCACCATTCCCCAGTTCTCCGCAGTTGAGAGTAATGCCCCACTAACAGGATTCCAGATGGCACAGTCTTTTATCATTGCCACTAAGTGTATTCAAAGACATCTAAAATTTACCAGGCATGGTGGCACATGCCTGTAATTCTAACATGTGAGAGGTTGGGGAAGAAAGGTTTGACTCTGAGGCCATGCTTGGCCCCAGAGCAAGAACTAGTCTCAATTTTCTTCCTCTAAATTTTTTTTTCCTCCTAAAAACAAGTCCCTTCTAAGAAACTTCAATGGGAGCAAAGACTCCTTCCCTTCTAAAACCAAGTCCTCTACAGGAAGACGGTAGCACAGTGAGTCCAGTCCGCACCATCTCAGTGGGTTTCTGATGAGAATCACATGATGACATTTTAAACATCAGCTTGCATGTCACCATTAGAAGGTAGAGAGACCCAAGAAAGAGCTGGGTATGAGAGAACCTAGCCTCATGGTCCCAGCTCCCAGGTGGGCCACAGCAAGACCCTGGAAAGCAAACAGGCTCCCATTGCAACGACCCTCTCAAAACAAGGGACACAGCAAACCCTGCTCAGGGAGCACCGGTTTTAAGGACCAATTCCCTTCGAATGCAGGTAACAGTGGGGCTTACTGTTGGAGTGGGGATTTTTGGTTTTATTGTGTATTATTTATTTGGGGTATGTGTGCATGACATGACACATGTTGGGGAGGGGTCAGAGGGCAACTAGTGGGGCTTGGTCTCCCCTTCTATGTGAGACTTTGGGTTCAGACTCATCAGGCGTGACAGTAAGTACCTTTACCCACTAAGCCATCACACTGGCCCTAATTCTATTTTTAAGACAGAGTTTACGGGATTGAGAGTAGCCTGAGATTCACTGCGTTGCCCAAGGTAGCCTTGAAATCAGGCTTCACCTTTCTCAGCCTCTCTAGTATTGGGATTACCATTATGAGCCACCATACTTGGTGGACCATAGGTTTTAGATCCAATCTCGTACCCATAGGTGCAAGCTTGCTCTCCACCTGGACCCTGCCTTGCCTCTTTAGACAACATGAATCACGGGGGCGGGGGTGGGGGGTGGGGGGGTGGGGGTGTCTTTGTTTTCAAATTCGAATGGGCAGACAGCTAGCTCAGCACTTTTCTATGAGTACACAAGACAGCAAGTCCTGGCTCCACCCGAGACATTCCTGAAGGATGCTTCAGATCTGTGGAAGCTCTCTTGGATTCCAGTGGGCTGTAGGGCTTAGATGAGGAGGATGCCCTAGGTGTCACCTGGCTCTGCTTGGCTGTGGTTCAAGCCTAGATCCTCTAACCCCAGCTTCTGCCTCTCTCCACGCACCTGCCCTCATGGCTCGTGCAGGTGCAACTGATGTTTATGTTATTTATTTGATGAACATCTTCTAGCCCAGTCTGTGTATCCCATGAAGGGCGAGGGCAGGTTTGCATTGCCTAACACTGTTGACTCATGACCAGACTATTCTAGGTGCTCAATTAACATGAGAAAAATATGGGGGGGGGGTGCGCGCGCATGTGTGCACTTCCTACATTTCTTTCTGTGGCTTTCCAACCAAAAGCAACTTGGGAAGGAAAAGCTTTATCTGGCTTGCACCCCCCAGGACACAGTCTGCCATAGAGGGGGCACCAGGGCAGGAACTTGGAGGTAGGAACCATGGCTAGCTTTTTTATAAAACCCAGGACTGTCTAGGGATGGTATCGCCTACAGTAGGCAGCACCCCCTACAGCAATTAAAATCATCTTTTACAGACCAACATGGTAAAGACAATTACTCCATTGAGACTCTGGTTTCAGGTGATTCTAGGCTGTGCTGACAGTTAACACTAATTAGGATGGAAAGGCTAAGTGGAGGTGGGGACGGAGTTACAGAAGAATGGGAGTGGAGTGGGGAGTGGTGCTGGAATGAGGTGGAACTCCGTCCCCTGCCACTTACATTCGGGCTGATGCATCTTGGCTCTCCTAAGAATTGTATCATTGGGAGCCCCAAACCTTTAGTCTTAGCCCTTGCAGTAGCCTATGGACACAGAGGTATATTCACGTTTTTAAAGGGGAATGAACCATCACTTCCTTTGTTTGGTGACTTTTACTCTTCGGTTGCACCACCCTGCCCCCAGTGTGTAGCACTGCCTCACTTCCTGTCTGACAGATGCAAGATGCAAAGCCTTGAGGGCTGCAGCTGACTTTTGCATTTTCTTCTGTCTTTGGCTCCTGGTAATTACTCCTGGTGAAATACTAAGCCGGGGGTATTTTCCAAGAACCAATATGGACACCAAAAACTATGTCCTATTATGGCTGGGGCAGCTCAAACCAAGCAAAAACATATGCCTTTCAGGGGGCTACTTCATCTGAAGGAGTTTATTTCTGCCTACTTGCCCCAAGTCAGGAGCAGGAGCTGTGACGTGGTGTTAACTCCATCTTTTAACCCCTGCCTTGCTGCACATCCTACTGCATGGGTCTCCCACAGAGGCCAGGATGGAGAGGTCACTGTATCCTTGTTTGTTCCAAGGACAGAGGGTGACAAACCCAGCATCTTGGTGCCTAAAAAAGCATAAAGAAAGAATAGAATCAGCCCTGTTGTTTCTAAGATTCAGGTCCAGCATTAACATAATGCTTTTCTGTGTCCCAGGGCTATGTATGCACTGGGAAGGTGGGTGTGCAATTTGGATCGGCTTTTAACAAAGTGTCAATGAAGCATGTCCAGCTTTGCTGGTGGGAAGAAACCCAGAAGCTCCTGTTCAGACTTGTGGGTCTTCCTGCCTGAGAGGGAGGAGTAGTCAGGAGCAGGCCTGGGAGAGGGACCTGGCAAAGGCTAGTGACCCTCCCACTGACTGAAGAATTTCCTGGAGGCTGCCCTGCATTTGCAGAGGGGTCACTGCACCTGAGAACCATACCCAGGAGGCTCCCCAGTTAGTGTGGAGGTACCTGGCTGTTGTGAGGTGCCAGGTTGAGTTGGGAGGCCAGCCAGTTTTCCACACATCTTTGCGCTGACCTTTGCTCACTAAATGACAACAGAAATAATGATCGAAAGATCTTTAGGGCAACAAATAAACAAACAGGTGACTGGAGAAGGGGAGGGGGGACATCTACTGATTATCTCTGCAACAGACTTAGCAGCCTTCACCGGAGGGAATACAGAGCTCTGCTGGATTGATGCATTTCTCACAGTAGCACAGAAGGGAAAGTATGACCACACCTCCAGTTCCCCACATCACAGAGATCACTTCTCTTGCCTCACAGGCTGCAGAGACCAAGACATACAATGCATGCCTCTGTGAGGAAATAACAGCCAAACTTGTTTCATGTGTGTAAATTTTCCACAGATCTGGAAAGTGCACACACAACAAAAGGATCCGAATCTGACTTCAGTCTTTCCAGTCACAGAAACCATGAACATTCCCACATCATGACCTCATCTTGATACTTAAATAAATCCAAGGGCCACGCCTAGTGATGACAAATCAGCCACCCCAGACAGTCATTGCTGGGGCAGCGGGGTGGGGTGGGGTGGGGTGGGGTGGGGTGGAGGAGGTGTTGTTAAGAATCTTTGAAAGTAAAGCTACAAACTTCTTTTGATTGCAAACACTCCACTTATTCCTCAAGTGTACAGTTGACTATTACGCACAAGAAAGAGGATTCTACACTAAAACAAATCCAATGAGCTCATCTATGCAAGTGCTGTATCTTGGGTCTGCTGCATTCTGGGATGCAGGAACCAATCCTGGGCAGTATAGTGTTCAGGAACTGAGTTCTAAACTATGTATTTATGTCTGAGCCCAGCAAAAGAGATTGGCCTGGACTGTCTGCACTTTCCACTCATGGCTTTCAAAATGTGGGCCTCCCTCCACCCACACTGATGCTATAGCCTGGGTGTGTCTCCCTACCACAGCCAAAACTGTCTGGTCAGGTGTGGTGCATATGATACACCTGTAGCCTCAGCACTTGGGATGTGGAAGCAGTCGGGATAGGAATTCAAAGATATCTTCAACTATATAGTGAATTCAAGGCCATTTGGGGATAGAAGAAAAAAACCAAGGGGCTGGGGAGGTGGCTCAGTTGGTAAAGTATTTGCTATGAGGCATGATGAGGACCTGAGTTTAATCTCTAGCAACACATTTTAAAAAGAAGAAGAGGGACGAGGAGAAGGAAGAAGAAGAGGAGGAAGAAGAGAAGAAAGAGGAAGAGGAGAGAGAGGAGGAAGAGGGAAGAAGAGGAGGAAGAAGAGGAAGAGGAGGAGGAGCAGGAGGAGGAGGAAGAGGAGGAGGGTGGGGGAAGAAGAGTAGGAGGAGGAAGCGGCAGCAGTAGAGGCAGCAGCTGGCTTTGTGGTATACAGCTGTAATTCCAGCATCCATGTAGGAGTATTCCGGGTACTTGCTGACTAGCCAGAAAATCAGCAAGAACCAGGCCTGGTGAGAAGCTCTGTCCCAAAATATTTATGTTAACAGCAATAGAGCAAGATAGCAGATATCTCCCCACACATCCCACAACCATACACAAAATAATTCCTTGGTTAGATAATGTTAAAGTAGCCTCAAAGGAAGCCACCGATCGGGTGACGAACTGTGTTCTTTGGCCTTGGTTCCTTCTGCCATGTCTGGCATGTGGTGAGCCACAGATAGGAGAGAAGGGTCCCAGTGACACTTTCTAAGCAGTTTTCGAGCAAATGTGACACCAGGTAACCTAAGCAGTAATGAGAACAGCAAGACACTTCCAGGCTTGTACTTTAAAACTTGTCAGGGTCTGATCTGATAACCTCATTACTTTAAAGGCCATGCTAAATTCCGGAGTTAAGCCTCCAAAATTTTAAATTGTAAAAAATAGTACATGTACACCTGTAGCCACAGTCTATGTATGCTACAGCCCAGCATGGACTCTCCCTCTCAAGCCTCATTTCTGAGCATCACGAATAACTTCCCTTCTGTTATAGTCCTTGAGACTATACCCTTACCCCCAAGAGCATCTTCTAAACTCAAAACCATTTCCCAATCCCAGACCTGAAATAAAACGAGAGGCTTCTAGCTTTATCTTTTGCTGGTTTTCAAAGACAGTGGTCATTTCTAAGGCACAGAAGGATAAGGGGTAGGGGCAAGAGGAAAAGAACAGGGAAGTGGAGGGGAAGAAGGAAGGAAGTGGAAGGGCAGCAGGGCAGGAAGCATACTTACCACAGGACTGGCCCTTGCAGAGCTGGCCCTAGAAGAGGCCCGGGAGCTGGAGTTGAGGTGGCTGCCATATTCTGAGGGCTGTCACCGAGCCACCACAGGATGCACAGATAGAAACAAAGGAACAGGGTCAGCAAAGAGGCAAAAAGATCAAAAGCCACCAAGATCACACTTCAGTCAGTGTGGGGGTTAGCCACACACATAGCAGAAAGGAAAAAGAGGTTAGGGTTAGAGGACAAACCAGGCTTGGAAAAGAAGCCCATGTCTGCCACATGCTCAGGTAAACATCTATCAAAGATAAGAAACAATTGCACAGGGTAGAGATGCAGGAAAACACCAAGCATCATCCTACTTGGGTAGGTACCACATCTTATGTGTTCACCAAACTGCCTGCTGGATATGTAGTGGCAGTTTTTGAGATCCCGAGCTGCCTGCATCCCAGCTCAGAAATGAGTAAGGATGGAAGCTGGCAGGGAAGGTCTTGCTTCTTTGTCACCTTTCCAGGGAGGACCTGTTTTCTGGATGTGGACCTGTCTTCCTGGCCATTCAGTCTTTCTAGCTTCTGATTAAGGAAGATGACAGCCACCAGGCTGTAGCCTCTAACAGTTCGTATTCAGCCACGCGCCCTGGGACAGATGCTGGACTGACCTCTGGGCTGAGAGGCCAGCAAGCATCATCTTCATTGGAACCAATGACTCTGGATCGTCAAAGGTGCTTCTGATCCTATTTCAAGTACAAGCTCTCAGTCTGTCTGTGTCTGTCTGTCTTCCCACCAGAGAGCCAGCCCCAGTGAGCAGGGCACGCATCTAGTCAGTTTCCAGTGACTCTCCACTGAGCAGATGAAGCCCAGTGCACTCTAGACAGGCTTGCTGAGTGAATGGACAAATGACTGGCCGTTCACTAGCCACGGTAGTGACAGACTATGCCTCCTGCTGCTTCCTGTCAGCCCAGGACTCCTGGGTGAGGACCCTTCTCAGACTAGCTGACCTCATTTGACCTTCCTGAAAGTTAGCAGCTAGACCATGATTGCAGATTCCTCACGTCATCTTCATGCCCAGCAGTCACTGAGGGTTAAAAAAATGCACCGGGTGTTTTAAAGGCTGTGGCCAGCGTGGTCAGGCCTGCAGAGGCATCCTAACCAATCACAGTTCTTCACCTGAGAAAGACAAGTTTGCCCACAGGTGTGGGACATACAGAGACACAGGGACTATGGCATGTTGTTCCTCCCACTTAAGGATCCTTAGAACAGCTCTCTGACTAGCTGGCCTGACATGACCCCTTGGAAGAGACGCACTCATGTTGCCTGGCATCCTGTGTCACCTATGCCTAGGAGTCAGGGTGGCCAATGGGGAGCTAATGTGAACCAGAAGGCTCTGAGTTTGAATCCCACCCCCACCTCACTGACCAGTGAAGACTGTTAGGACAGGCCCACACAGGGGTGCCGCCATGAAGAAGAGAACATGCATGGCAGGGCTCGTCTCTACTTCCTGTTAGAAACAATCCTCCTAGATTTGGACTAAGATGGCTGGAAACTCCTCCCAGAGCGTCAAGATGAGGTTACTACACACGCAACTACCAGCTGTCTCAAGGGTGTGCAGGGACAGTGGTAAGTCCTGCAAAGTGGGATCAGCACTGTCACAGCAACCCTGAGGGTCTGTCTAGTCCCCCCCAACCCAGTTTCCTTTTCTCAGGTCCAGAAATTCACTACTCACTATGTTACTCGGGTGTCTCGGGGATTGAAGCAGACAATGCCCAGCTAAGGCCAGTCTCCCCCTGACCTTAGAACAAACCAACGAGTCAGGAGGACACTGAATTAACAAGCGAAAATTTCCTGATTCCATCATCCATGACCTTTATCACAAAGGAAAACACAGACAGTGTTTCCTCCTGTGACATCAGTCACCATCCAGCAAACACCCCTGGGTCATGCAGCACACAGTGAGGCATGATGGGAAACATGAAAAGCGCCTTACTGCTCGAGAACCACAGGCGCTTCCCCTTCGAGCCCCATAGAGGCTGCTCTCATCCAGCATGGACGCCTGCGATGGGAACAGACCGTCAGAACGGGGCATTCCTTCAAAGGACCACACAGAGCACAGGGAAAGGTAAGGTTAGCAGGGGTGACAAGTGCCAGGGAGAGACTCAGGAAAACACCATGCAGGCTCTACACCACTCTCTTCAGCTCTTCGGAGAGCCGTGGAGAATAAGAAGGTGTGGAAAGAGAGAGAAGTCTAAGTAGCCATTGGCATACGATTTTATCTCCAAGAGAACATTAGAAATGGTTATTCTGAGAGACAGTCCACACGGGAATGGCCAGTCAAGATTGAAGGCAAGTGACTGAAATATCCTGACATTCCTCAAAGCATCCTCGAGAGCCTTGTGTACATAATTATTCTTGTGGGAAGTGCCTTGGGAACAAAACATTACAGTAATTATCGTTTTATATGTTAGGTATTTTATATTTCTTCAGGACTGTTACACAGGAAACAGTAGTTGATTACCTTGAAATTGTATGCAATTAATCATAATCACAAGGTCTCAGGCCGTGGTGTCAAACTCTGTTCCATTTAAAAACACTTTAATTTTCCTTATTCCTCTTCAGAGAATACTGGCCAGCTTAGCCCTGTATACATACCTAACCCCTCCTAAGAGTGCACTGTGGTGGAAATTCACAGCTATTATTAATACAGTGACTTTGAAAACCTAATTTACTGCAGAATGTAAGAACCTACATTTAGAACTGGAAATTTCCAAAGTACTATGGCAAAGTGGATTAGAATCTGTTATGGCTGTCAATACAGTCATCTGTCTTTCTTTTACTAGGTAAATGTTGTCATTGTTTCCTACCTAAGAACCTTCAAAAAGTCTTCCAAGAGGAGAGATGGAACAGGGTGACAGCGATTGTCAGCAGTCAGGAGTGGGAAAGCCCAGATCTGACTGATGAGACCACAAGGGTAGGTAAACTGTGAGTTAGGAGCCGCTTTCCCAGCAGGGCAGGAAACAGGATGCTGGGTGCCAGAGCATGTGCAACATGCAGAGGGGAGCACGCACAGCAGGGGTGGGGAGCATCCACGGCAGAGGTAGGGAGCACCCACAGTATGAGTGGGGAGCACCCACAGCAGGGGTGGGGAGCACACACACCCGGTAACTCCCAGTAGGCCAGGCAGCATTGCACAAAACGAAGGGCTGCAGGAGGAAAGCAAACCACAGGCTTTAGACCTTGGGAAAACAACAACAGACAATAGCAATAAGACCTCCAAGCCCAGAGGTCTGGTAACTAAGTAACGATAGTAGGGTGGTTAGAAAAAAAAAGTCAAAGTTAAGGTATTGTGTTTTCAGGGGATCAGACAGATAGAAACCCAACATTTACAGGAAAGGTAAACCATACAGTTTCTAACTTTAAAATCACAAACTTCCCCAGCATCTTTGGAATGTTTTCTCCCCCAGTCATTTCTTTTCAGATGATGCTGGAAGAAGACCTGAAGCAAAGCCAACAGGTGTACACAGCCACCGGGCCAGGTTAACTGCCATCCAGGCACCTCATAGCTCAACCCCATGTCTGGGGTTCAGCATTCCTGGGGTTCAACTAACCAAGGATCAAAAACATCTGAAAATCAAATAAAAAAAACAAAGCAAGCAAACAAAAATCTAATCTGTACTGAATGGGGCCGATTCTGCCTGCATCAGCCTCTGAACACGGCGTCCCAACAATTCCACACCATTCACATGTTAGGCATCACGTGTGAGCCAGGGGTGACTTCAAGTCCCCAGGCAGGTGTGTTATATTATGTAAGTGACACACCACTTTATTTGAGGGGCATGGGTACCTTTGGATTCAGATATTAGAAATGGCACAAGGACCTTGAACTATCCCCTCAGGCACTGAAGAAAAACTACAGACAGAATGTATCGTATCGGAATGGGTATCGCTGCCTGGCCGGTGGGGGCACTCACTTATCCCAGCACTAGGGAGGCAGAGGCCAGAAGATCTGAGTTCAAAGCCAGCCTGGTGTAAAGAGCAAGTTCTAGGACAGCCAGGGCTACAGAGAAACCCTGTCTCAAAGAGAAAGAGAGGGCATGACTACTTCTATCAGGGTCACAGGCCCAGTTAAGACACAAAGGTGTGGCTAAGGCCGCTAGCTGCTCAGGGATGAACATTCAAGGATGCACACCTAGGATACAGAGTAACACAGAGCACAAGGGCAATGCTGGGATGCAGAGGCAGCCCTCTGAGGTACAGGATCTAGCCACAGAGGTGAGTCAGGGCTTACGTACAGACCCGAGACATTGGGCTCAGGTGAGAGCAGGGGAGGGTGCAGGGCCAAACAGCAGACCTCCCAGAGGCTGAGTCTGCCTGCAAAGGAGAGAACAGTTCAACTTGCCCAAAAGTGTGTGCACTGCGATTTCTAGCACGGCTCCCTTGTGCCGCAACAGAGCTCAAAAGCCCAAGGCAGCGAAGGCCCATTTTGGACCTGAACCTTGGCCTTGAGAAAACAGGAAAGAGACAGAGTCCAAGAAATGCCCAGTTCTGCCCAAGATGCAGGAGGCGGAGTGCATAGAGATCGGCAGATTGTTTCCTGGACACGTTTACAAAAGAAAAATATTTTTTTTTTTTTTAAAAAAAAGCAAATTGGAACCCCAAATGAGGAACAATTGCTGGAAACAGAGAAACCCAAGAGACCAGTTCTCTCGGCTTGAGGGTTGTTTTTTGTTTTGTTTCTTTGAGTATACATTTCACAGAATCCTCCTATTTTTCCATATTAGGTCCTAAATTACATTTTTTTAAGGAGATAGAGAAAAGTCCTAGCAAGCTAGCCAAGCCAAGCCAAACAGCCCTAAGCCTGGCCCCGTGACTACACACTGAAGGGGTTGAACTGCCCTCTACGTTCATCGGCCACAAAGCGCTTTGCAGGGAGAGGGCAGACAGACCCGGGATCCATTCTGGGTAGACAGGGGTTTGGAAGCAAGGCCACTGCTGGGAAGGCCAAGGTTGGAGCAGGAGAGTCCCTGTAATCAGAGAAAACAGTTGAGTCAGGTCAGACGGATGGGGAGAGGTGAACTCACTCCATGTCACAGGTGGGTTAGCACTGGACACACCAGGCAAAACAGCCTTTGTCATGCACTTGCTGGGCAGGGGGAGGGCAGGATGGTTAGAGAAACAGCAGCCCACTGACAGATCCAGAATGGTTATACCAGATATACTTAGAACTTTAAGTCAGTGTATGAGTGAATGACACACACACACACACATGCACACCAAGATCATGATGCGTTTTTTTAGTCTTTGTAATTTGAGATCTGATATTTAAGATTTGGTGGAGGAAACTCTGCTTAAGAAATAGCTATTTCACCAGGGACAGCCTCCTGTCTCACCCCCTGGTTAGGCATTACACAACAAAAGTGAATCAGACAGGCACGCTGGCAGGCTAAGCATCAGGAGTCTGAGATCCAGTCTGGAGAATGGCGTGGTCTATGTCTGAGCAGCCAGCTCTAGTTCTGACGTAATTCCCGGAGTACAGATGCTTTCAGCTCCGTGAGTTGAGTTGGTCGTGGGCTCTGTTTTACCTAGGGATAGCCTTTAATCCCTTAGGGATTTTTTTTTTGTTTCCTTTTTATTTCTTAAATTAAAAAAAAAAAGATTTACTTATTTTTATTTTATGTGTTTGGATGTTTTCTCTGCATATATATATAAGTATATTATGTGCATGCCGGGTGCATATGAAGGCCAGGAGAGGGTGCTGGATTCTCTGGAACAAGAGTTGTAGACGGCAGAGAGCTGCCATGTGGCTCCTGGGAATGGAACTCTGGTCCTCTGCAAGATCAGCCAGTGCTCTTAACTGCTGAGCTGTCCTCCAGCCTCTCCTCTTTATTAAGGCTTATATCAATTCTGATGACCCTTTCCTGGGATAGTGGGACCTGGCCAGTGATGGGCTGTGTTTTAGGAAGAAGATTCAGGAGGGGTTCCCATACTGCTGGCTTATCTGGGCCCACTCAGTTCCCCCCTACCTAAACTGGTTCCCTGGTTTGGTGAGTAGATGAACCTTAACTGGGACACGTCAGCCCCAGCTGGTAGGACTCCTCAGTAAATAGAAATCACCTGTCCAGGTCAACGCCTATCAGTGTATACAGATAGCTAGACCAGACTGGATTTCCATGCCAAGGTCTGACCATCCCTGACAGAGTGCACAATGCCTAGTATCATTTTCAGAAAGAAGGTAAGAAGGTCCAGGCTATTTTAAGTGTTTTCCCTTTGGATCAGTTCTAACTGGAAGACAATATACACAAGCAACCCATTGGTTCACTCATGGTAGGATGTGACAGTTTACATTAAATACAGGTCAGTGGGGCAAGGTTGAATGTTAAATCACTCCTCAGAAGTTCAGTAGAACATCATTTCAAGAGCAGCTTGTGAACTAGGTTGGGGGGAGGGGGAGCAGAAGTCCACGTACAAGGATGCATGCTACAGAACCTGCAGTCTCTGAAGAGAGGATGTGAAAGATTTAAATGGAAACCAACCAACTTCTCCTCTCTGCAGGATGACAAAGTAGAGACTCGGCCATCACCGCCGCTGAAGCTGGAATTCTGAGCACCAAAGGAGAGAGACTGTGTAAGCGGTGAGTGCCTCCTTACACTCATAAGGGAAGTACAGGCACACCAGTGTTAGGACCCAGGAGCTCTCTGGCTCACATGAAGAGTCTGCAGCGCAAACTCTTAGCAAGTGAGTGACTCTTAGCAAGTGAGTGAAGTTGAATGGCCTATTATTAGCCAGTTGCTTACTGAATTTCATGTCAAACCCTTGTAGGCTCAACTCTCTCCTTTCTGCATAACTCCTTAAGTAACTGAAATTCTTTCTATTGCAAGAAATGTCAGCTTCTCTTCAGCCTAGCCCAGCACCTCGATGAAGAGAGGTAAGGGAGGCTGAGAAGCTCCCAGGCCTGCAGCAGGGAGGTGGGGGTGGGGGTGGGGGTAGGGAGCCTTGAGTATACACTGTAAAGCATCAGGCCACAGAGAATGTGGGGGAAGGGCACAGGAGCGGTGACATTACACACAAAGGATCAAGCAGAGAGCAGACAGACATTCCCAGGCTCTTATCAGGCAAGTGTCTGCTTCTTTCACATCTGCCAAGCTCCTCCATCCCACTCACACTTTCCTCCAGATTGCCCCGAGTTTAGTTTCTTAAGTGTGACTTAGATGAAGTAAGGCGTCAGTCATGTGACTCTCTCTAGCTCCTTGTTAAACCAATTTTACATCTACTTTCACTCTGAGAACAGTTTTATCATCAGGCTATTTTGGATTTGACTTTTAGAAGCACTGCCTAAACCTTAACTAAATCATAAGGCAAATTAGTACTAAATATATGTATGACCCACAGCTCGATTGCCACCCCGAGCCACAGACAGACAGGGTGACAAAGAAGGTAGCATTGGAAGGAAGCTGGATCTAAGAGCTACCAAATACCTTCAGTTATGGTGAAACTTGGGGTTAAAGTTACGGCTAGTCAACATGGAAACGTTGTGGCTGTGGTAGCCAGCTCTGCAGCCACAACTTGGGCACAGTTGGCAACATTATTGAAGGCCCTGCACAGGCAGGTGACTCCAGGCTTCTGTCCCCGAGGTACTTTAAAGGCTCAGGTGTCAGTGTAAAGGGTGACAGGACAGAAGGCTTGCACTAGGAGGTCTCTGAAGTCTGGAACTAGAGAAGCTTAGAAGGGGACATATAAAAAAAGCACAGGCAATCCTAAACAGGTTTCCAGAAGGCTCAAGCAACCTGTTCAGCCAGTTTGGGAAAGCCGAGACTGTTGGCTTACTCTCTCTCTCTCTCTCTCTCTCTCTCTCTCTGTGTGTGTGTGTGTGTGTGTGTATGTATGTAATCTGAAGCTTAGAAATGGAATGGAAGTGACTAAATGCTATTTTAATATAATTAAAATAAATTAAATCTTATACAAGAAACTTATTTCCAGAAGGGGAAAAATGACATTAAGAACAGGAAGGTATTAGGTCATTTAACTCAGATTAATCTGTTTGGATCATGAGGCTTAATTAAAATGTGCCCAATTTAACCTTCTGAAAGGCCCAACAATCCTTGACAGATCCCAGGCCTTCCCCAGTGCTCTGAGCCTCCCTCTGGCTCTGGTTTCTTCACTAGGATGTCTGCCCTCACTCTCACCCTTCCACTCTCACCCATGAGCACTCAAAACATCAGAATTCTGACCCCTCTTCCCTTCCTTTCTCTCATCAGAAAAGTACAGGATCTCATGCATGCATTTAAGGTAAACATTAGACTCGCAAGCTTGAAATTTGGGAAACTGAAAATGGTGGTCTTCCATCCACGTGAGAGCTGAATCACCAACAGACACATATAAGGGAGGCCAATAGTGGACGAGCCAATTCTGCATCCTGGGTATTTTTAGGAATGCTTATCAGCTTCTTAACGTTAACGTCTAGAATGCGAATCATGCTAAGAATGCTTGAATACTAACATTTGAGAATGTTAGAATGCGCTGGGGGGGGGGGGGTGGGTAAAAGGAGCCAGGGTAACACAAAAAGAGCAAAGTAACTAAGTTTAGCAATGTATTTTAGACACACAGAAGCAGCGACCCCTCAGAGCACGTGCCATGCAGGCTCGCTGTACTAACCCTGCCAGATCTTCTACTTAGGGACTGGGATCCACAATAGTCTCCGTCATAACCGTTAGTCTGTTTCAACAAAGAAAGAAGAGGTCACATCAGTGTAATTAACAGGGCAGGTACAAACCATAGAGCAGCACTTATCCAGGAACACACTGAGCCTTCTCTGCAGAGGAACTGAAGGGAATGAATGGGGGTAACCCCAGGGCAACAGAAAGCACTCCGTCCCACACACATGTGCCACACACACACACACACACACACACACACCTGCCAACATGCCTCCTACCCCATTGCAACTCATCAAACACAAGCATGGTGCCTGTGCCATTCCCTCCTGTGGCGTGAGGCCCATGGCTTGATGGTAAACTGCTTCTCTGGGCAGTTTTCCTGTGTTCAATCTTAGGTTAGTGCCATGGAAACTTGAGATTTCAAGAAGGCTGAACGCCAGGCCAGAGGATAGTGACCTGCCCGGCTCAGTTAGATTCTGGGTAAGGCCTGGACAATGCAGCCGGAAGCAGCTGTGTCCCGAAGATTCATGTCTGCGTAACTCATGTCAGTGTAACCCACAACGGAGTGCAGAAGTCTCCCACGAAGGACTAGCAAACCTCAGGGAGGCAGCTCTTAGTGATCCACTCTTCCTGCTTTGCTTTGATAGATAAGAACGAAGATATACTCCATGCTCATGTGTCCTCCAGGAAGAAACCAAACCCAACCAAACCATCCAAAAGTTGCCTGGCACTCTTCTCTCCCTCTGCCTAAGCCAGTGGTTCTCAACCTGTGGGTCCCAACCCCTGGGGTGTCAAATATGTGAGCCTTTTACAGGGGTAATACAGCAGATATTTACATGGTGACTCATAAGAGTGGCAAAATTACAGTTATAAAATAGCAATGAAAATAATTTTATGGTTGGGGGGAGGGGTCAACCATAGCATGTGGAGAGATCACAGCACTCAGAAGGTTGGGAAGTGCCACCTTGAGCCAAGGCATGGCCATCTGAAAGTGCTCTATAGGGAACGGTCTATTTTATGGCACTAGGAACCATGTTTGAGGAAATAGTTGTTGACTCAAGGTAGAACCCACCAGAGACCAAAACAGCTTCAAACACGGGAAAAGTAAGAGTGGCCTCATATCTGGTAGATGGAAGAGGATTTATCTGTCGCAGACCTGAGTCTCAGACTGCAAATGCAAGGTCTGCCCTGTGCCCTTAGTTAAGTTCTTCAACCGCACCAGCACTTCCACAGCTCTGACAATATTCACAAAGATGAAGCAAGTCCAGGGCCACAATGAGGGGCATGTGAGTGTCTGTGAGTCTCCTGCACACCCTGGTAACGTCTGAAGGTACATGTGGCTACCCGATGGGCACACCAGCAGTCAGGAGGGCATGGCTTGTGGAAGGTACTGGGTGAGCCTCACTCCAGTGTAGCAAGAGTACGGTACTAATGCAGGATAAGTAAATGACAGACGGACTCTAACCCCACAGTCATGTAATCTTCATTATAAACTATAGGCCTGCTTTTGCAACAACTCAAAAAAAAAAAAAAAAAAAAAAAAAACAAAAAACCCAGCAACAAAAACCCCCCACCCCAAATACAAAAACAAAGTCACACAATTTAAAGTTTCTAAGTGAAACAGGAGCATGTAAAAAACCTTCCAAAAAACATTTCTGAAATGTGTTTAATGTGTTCTAAACTCTTTGGGGCTGCTATGCAGCCGTTTGGATAGACAATGTGTGCTGTCTGTTTCTCTATGTAAGTCACGGAGCACAGTCAGAGGTCTTTAAAATGGTAAACGAAACAAGAAAGGATCGTTGATGAAGCCAGTGGCACATTTGAGGCACTCAAGTTAATTTTAGAAAGAAGACACTGTGAAGTCCAAAATGCCTTGGGCACACGAAGCCCAATGATCAGCTCTCAAAATGGACTTTCAGTTGAAAATACAAAAGATGAGGTCTAGAAACAAGTTCAAATGCATTTGATTCCTTAAAGGTCCAAGAACGGCTCCTGTCACGGTGTGACTGCACAGGTGCTCTGTGGCTACAGGATGGACACTGTGGGCACATCTGCAATCTCAATCTCGGGCCTTATCTTGTGCTTCCTCCTAGCTGGCCTGCCTCACCAGGCGAGGACTGTTTGAGCGGCTCCGTGTGTGAGACGGGGGTGGGAATTCCCACGCCCAGTTGCTCTATCCAGCTCTCTGTGGACCTTGGAGGATTCAAGCATGCTCAGCAGACGCACAACACTATTAATGATGGCCATGAACATAAAAGTAAAATTTCCAAATAATTCTAAAGTGGAGAATAAATGAAGCCCAGGGGCTTTAGAATAAAATTGTCTCTCTGCATAATCTCAGAGAAGAGACTATAGGTTTGCAAAATTCATTGGGTTTAGACCAAAGGGCTTTATTTTTGTTGCTGGAACTGAAATCTTTCTCAAAGGTAATTTTCCCAGGAAAAGTGCCAGCCGGTCCTCTTAAATTGAATAGATACAGATTAGAAAAGAATGGGGTTTATTAAGGAAAGTGATTTCTTCACACTTAAGTCCTTTTAAAGGACACAGGAGTTCTTAGTTCATGGTAGGTGACCAATAGCCAATACTCAGCTCCTGCTGGTGATTGGGAGCCAGGTACTGCATACAGTTCCGGTTTTAGGGACCCATCCACAGGCCAGGAGGCTCACTCTAGAGAGAGCCATGCCCTCCTGACTCATAGTGAAGACCGGCAGATGGACTTGGCTTTTTGGAAAAGCATCTAGGAAGTTAGTAAAAAGAACCACGGTTATGATCTGTCACTGCACTGCACACAGAGTCACACAGCAAAATGATCTGACCACCTCACCCAGGCGTAGGGACTCCCATACTCCAGCTCGGGCTGTGCCTGTTGGAACAAGAGTGGAGGGGGAAAACAGAAACAGGAGCAGCACAAGTGAATCAGAGAGAAGTCACACGTAGAGGCAAGAACCAGGCAACCTTGAAAATCTTAACACTAACACATTTCCCATGACTTATAACGTCTTTACTTAAAAGACAGACATATTATCAGAATGGCAGTCATCATAAAGTCTAGGAACATTAAATTGCTTCTATGCAACAGTTGTATAGTTCACGAAACACAAAACCATTCAAGCCTTACTTCCTTCATGACATAGGTATGTTCTAATTAAACTATGGAAAAGTCTGGAGATGTATGGTGGTCAGATTTAAATAAAGATAATTAAAACCTTAGGATGATCCTCAGGAACCACGCATGGTAACCACCTTCCTGGCTGTCAGGGCTTCTCACCACTGCCAAAACTGTAGAGAAGGGGCTTGGGCAGCTGAAAGAAACCATCTTAGGAATTGCTAAGTAAAGGCGTCAGAATATTAAAACTTACTAAGCAGCACAGTCCAGCCTCCATAGACATAGAGGGAGATGTGTCTACAAAGCAGGGCTGCCAGCTGCCTTCCAAAGCTGTACCAGCCAGCAGGAGACAGAGTTTTGGACACCTGGCAGGTGTGAAAGGCTCTGGGGAAGGCAGGAGCTGGCACTGTCACTAAAAACTGTGACCTCAAGTGGGTCCCTAAACGCTCTAGACTTTGTTCTAAAATAAATGAGAATAGCAGGTTTGATTTTTATTTCCAAGATCCCAGCTCTCAAATTCTTAAAAAAAAAATTTAAGACTCTAGTTTTTTACAAACAAAACAAAACAAAAACGTTTCTAATTTGGGGGGTGATCGTCATGTGCCAGGTATAAGTGAAACTCAGAAGAAAGCTTTCAAAAGTCAGCTCTCATTTTCCAGCATGTGGGTCCTACGGCCTGAACTCAGGTTGTCAGGCTTGGTGGCATGGCTTGGTGGCACAGGCCTTTCCCCACTAAGTACACCATGGGGGAGTCATGCAGCCAATAGAGGCTGATAGTGACATTCAGTGACTTTCTCCCGTGCTCCTCCTCAGCTCGATAACCGTGGACTTCCTGTGGGAGATTTCAAACCTTAGGACAGATACCCTGGGATCTGAAAAAGATGTCCAGGATGGGGACTCAGTTCACTAGAGGCCAACTCGGAAGGGGAATGAATGAAAACCCCAGCACTTGCTAGACTTCAGCAAACTTTAGCAAACTCTTTGAAGTTAGGATGCACATCTCTACCCCACCCTCCAGGAATCTTAAAATGATGAAATTCGTCCCTGGGGGAATCCTAGAGGACCACAGGTCTGAAGATGACACATTGTCCCAGATACTTGGGTTCTGCTTCCATCTCCTGCGTGTTCTACCTCAGACATCTGTTCATCAGGCTTCCGGCTTGGGCTGGATGTTTCTGGGAAAGGTTCTCTTGCAAAGTCACCACCAGGAGGCTACGTCCAAGGGTCAGCTTTCTGTTCTGCCCTTCCCAGTCCCTCCCCTGGTCCCCAACTGTCCTTCCTCCTCTTGGTTTCAAGAGCCAGACCTTTGATACCTCCCACTGGCTGGGCCTGGTCACAGATATTGCAAGCTGAGCTTGTACGTATATTCTGCTTACGTAAACCTTGCTTCCTTAAAAGCAGACCGTGTCTGAGGGAGGGCCAGTGAGGAAGTCACAGCTGCATCGTCTGTAGCAGGAAAGACACGCAGCAGGAACTTCCCAGTAGCAAGGTGTCACCTCCCTTGTGTCACATGTAACGGTCCAGAAAAGCCACATAGGGTCTGCTCGTAGTGCTAAGAGGACAGGGCCAGTGATGGTGGCTAAGCCACAAGGCTGGTGCGCCACTTCAGGGCCTTATTGCTACATGCCAAGTTAAGCACACACCTGGTACATGCTTATTCAAGGGGTAATATTGTGTGTCCTAACTGTCACAGTGATAATAAACCAACTCTTGGCTCAATAAAGTCTCTTAGCAAAGCAGAGCAACTGCTTGGAGACCTAGTTATGACATCCTAGAGATCCCGTGTCCACCCTGCAGCTAATCACAAGGGCATGCTTACTAAGCTAAAGCACAACCGTTCTGCCTCATTTCCCAGAGCACACATTTTCTTCTAATGCAGCTATAAAGGCTGTATTTATTAGCCGTGATGTTGCCCACGAGGAGCGTTCAGGGCTGGGGCTGTAACTCAGTAGTAGACCACGCCTAGAACATGGGAGGCTTTAGGTCCAGTCTCCAGCACCGCAGAGAGCCTTCATTACAGCTTGAAAGGTTCCATAGCCAGCAGGCTCCAGGGGAGCCTCCAGCTACTGCAGAACCATCTGAAATGGCTCATGGCTACTTCTGAGCATGCTTTCTCACACATGTTTATGCATGTGGAGGTTAGTGGACAACCTTAGGTGTCATTTCTAGACATGCCCCCCCCCTTTTTTTTTTTTCCTTTTCTTTTTTGACAGTGTCTCTCGTTGGCCTGGCTTCCTAAGAAGGCTAAGCTAGGTAGCCAGAGAGCTTCCCAAACTGCCCTCTGAATTACTGGAATTATAAGCACCCACCACCACACATGGCCTTCTTCACAGGAGTTCTGGGGATGGAACTCAGGGTCCTCATTGACCAACTGAACTATTTCCCAAGTCCAACCAACTTATGGATGGTTTAACCAAGGTTAGCGTTCCTGGAGAGTGTGTGGGTGGGTGGGCATGCAGTGTGTCTTCATGTTCCTGTCTATCATACTGACTCTGAGACAACCATTAACCAAAGTTTCATAGTTTCATGTTGTGGGAAAACTATTGAAAGCATAAACCTACGCCCACCACTCTCTAGTGAACTACAGCAATAAAGTAACACTCCATAGTCTCCCCAGCTCGGCCCACCCTGCCCTTGGCTAACTATATACATTGTTACATGTATACATTGTATATGTATCCATATATATCATACATATTCATCAGTTAGGTGGGGACCCAGTAAGCACAGAAGTTGTGATCTGAAGACTAAAAGCAGGGACGGGGATCTAGCCCACACAGTGTGCCACGCAGAAGCAGTCAAGCCCCGTTACTGACCCTTAGGCTGCCGCGACTACCCACGGACAAGCGCTCGTCTTCGTCAGAAGCCTAATAAAAGAGGATGAGAACACAACCATGAACGGACCGTAAAGAAACCTGCTGACCCGACTCCAGAGCAGTGAATGGACCAGCCACCCTCTGAGATCTCACAGGATGTGACCTCAGGATCTCAGTATGCCTCAGTTTGCCTAGGGCTGTTTATGGAAACACTGGATGCCACAGGTAGCTTTTAAGGAGGGTTATTAATAAGCTTCGTGAGTATAGAAATTATCTACTGGTACTTAACAACAAGAAAAGCCATTTACAATGTCATAAATAATATATTAATAATACTTAAACACCTCCCAGCAGAGTAGGAGATAAAGTTTCGTGGCAGAGTACCCAAACTCAAATGAGGCCTTGGTTCAACATCCAGTTTTTTGTTTTTGTTTTTTAAAAATCGAAACACACTTTTTTCACTCAGCTTAGCCCAAAACGCTGAAGGCTGAGTTACGGTCTTTATTCAGGTAAAGATAGCAGCTGTACATCAACAATGGCAAGTCTCTCTTAAGCACTGTATCTATTTAAACCACTAGAGGAACAAATAAGGCTCCGTGCACTTGTCCCTTGCAGTGAAGGAGCATGGTAGGAGCGTGGTACTGACCGACGTGTTTCTCCGGAATCTACGAGAGTAGCGCTCGCTGTCTTCCTACCGGAGCACATGGAACGGCAAGGAGAGGTTAGCGATAGCAAGGCAGAGAGCTTAGAAACCCCAGAACGTCCCACTGCCACAGAATCTAGCATTTCCGATCTAAATGGCAAATCAGTATTTGCTGCTTTGCTTTTGTTTAAAAGCTCTGACTACAGGACTGTGGGACATAGCTCCTCTGGGGAAGTCCTTCAGAACCGGAATAACTGGCATAGTTGGTGGCTTTAAAAGCAACGAGGAGGCGCTTGGGCAGAAATGAAACCCTGCTTTCTACTCCCCCACCCCAACTCTGGAATCTGCTTTTAAATCAGCTCTCTTCCCCCCAGGACTAACTCTCCTTCGGGAAACAATTTCCCCAGAGAACCTCAATGTGGATGTCACCCTGCTTGCTTTATGGACTCTGAGACAAACAGGTTTTTGCGTGTTTATCTCTGGAATAGATGTGGGAGGTACTGAGCTGCTCACAGCTGATTATTGTTCTGTCAAAGTGGCCGCCTTTCAACTGTCCTTGGGATCTGATGAGAAGACAGACGTCTCAGGGACGTACAATACTGCGACCGTTGACACGGGCTGGACGTGATGAGTCTTTCAGAAGATATTTCTATCGCACATAGCATCTAAGATTGTAGAGATGGCCTTGAATCTCCCTCGGGCTGTTCAATAGTGAGAAGCCCTGATGAAGACATTTCCAGGTCTCCAATGCCAAAAGCATGCGTCAAGTCCAGGGCAGCAGCCAGGATAGAAAGAGGTGGGTGGCTTAATAAGAGGCCTTGCTCTGGGGATCACTGGAAAGCACCAGAGGGTGCCTTGCCCATAGCTTGGCCACATGGGCACCTCTCCTGAGAGGCCTGAGAGCAAGATAGGCTCCCTGGGGCTGAGTGAGCCCTGGCCTGTGCTGGGAAGGCAGACGGGTTCTAAAAGAAAAGTTATTTGGGAAGAGAGGAGACCCGGGGTTTTCAAAGGCACAAATGAGACAAGAGGAGGCAACAGGGACAGTGTGGAGTGTGGGGTTTGGGGAGATAGGGAGCTGGCTGTGTATGGGGGAAGCAAACAGACTAGGGCGCCTCTTCAGGTTCTAACTATAACAGCGAGATGTTCTGATGTGAGGTTCTCTGGGAAGTTCTTGGATAAGGGCACATGCCCAGCCCTGGGGACTCTTCTGATGTAGAGAACTGGGGGAGCAGCAGTGGCGAGCCTGCAGACACCAGCAGTCCTGCAGAGGGACAGGCCACATGCCTGGCCAGGCCGTTTCTAACAGCATCACACCAGATGCAGAATGCCCTGAGGAAGACCTCTGAGTATCAAATTACAGCGCAGTAGGAATCTCCTGGCGTAATTAAACTTCAGTCAGGATTAAATTATAAACCATTTAAGTCTTAGAATTATATTCTGGGCCTACCATCCACTGCTCGATGTCGCCCCATTTTGTATCCAGCCCATAATATTTCTATAGACAGAAGGGAAAGAAAATTAGGCAAGAATTGAACAGTTAAAGGCTTAAGAAATGGTTCCACCAGGCTCCCCCCCGCCCCCCCACACACACTCAGGGAGGCAGCATGCCTGGCACAGTGGCTACAAACCTGGGGTCTGCACAGAGGCCATTTCCTAAGCAGCGAGGTAGTGGCCTGAGATGAGGCCTGCCTAGCCGCTCCTGCCTTGCGGGCCTCCGGAGCCCAAGGCAAAGCACTCATCTGGCAAGGGTGGCCTACCAAGATGTCAGGAAAGAAGCCCTTGTGTAGAACCACTCACTGTAGGCCCCTCTGCAAAGCTGTTCACAGCTTTGGGGCATCCTTGCAGGAGGAACAAATGCTGTCTACTAGAAGCCCAAGCTGAGAGCCATTCCGTGTCGCTGCCCCGGGAAAGGGCCCCAGAGAGGGAAGGGAGAAGCGCTTTGCTGAGCTGGCTTCTAGTTGCAGGTTCCTGCTGTCTGACACCTGTGCCCAATGCAGGCTGGAGAACCCATAACTGCTGGCAGATGTCTAGGACCTATAGAGCAGGCCTTTGGGTGAGAAAAGACTGTAGCCAATGGCTCTAGGTTTTACTACCTATTCTAAGCCATGGTGGTCCCAGTTAGACTCAACTAAGTAGGTCAGAATGGCTGCTTCCATCCCTAGGGTGTGCCCAGGTTGGGTAAGAACCTGGGCTTAACAACCTGCTTGACCTTTCCCCTTATTTTCTTCTCTATTTCCAGCAAGAAAATCATAGAACCAGCAGCAAACCTGTAGACATCACATTTTACACACTTTAAGCTTATAATCAGAAATATAAACCTGGGTGCCAGAAGTACAGGGATGTTTTTAAATGGTTTTCTAATTACTCGAGCATGCTGTGGTTATATTTGGTTTAGTTCCACCTTGAAGGAGGGCCAGATTTTGGATGTGTGGTCCTGCCCCTTCCTCAGAGAGATGATGGTAAGTAGAAAACCAGAGGGAGGGAGAATATCACACAGCCTTGAAAAGCCAAGCGTGTTAAACTAGTGCAAAAAGCCACACAAGCAGTCTTTCCCGCTAAGCTATGTGGAGAAGCCATGGCTGGAAAAAAGCGGTTCTCAACCTGTGGGTTTTGACCCCATGGGGCTCGCATGTCAGAGATTTGCATTATAATTCATAACAGTAGCGAAATGACAGTTATGAAGTAATGAAAAAATAATTGTATGGTTAGGGGGAATCACCACAACATGAAGAACCATAATAAAGGGCCGCAGCATTAGGAAGGCTGAGAACCACTTGTGTAGAAGGTTCTGCAGGCTGAACCCATTAGAGTGTTGTGATTGTGAAGGTCAAAAGCCAAAATTATCTTTCCTGCCTATAGTTCCCACTGACGTCCCTTATCCACCTGGGCATCTGGTCCTTTAACAATCAAAGTCTTTGGAATGTATTGACTTAGTAGATCTAACCTCCAACAAACAAAAGCCTAAGAATGTTACCAACTAGCACCTAAAACCTATAATGAGATCTCTCTTCTCTGCTCTAACCCACCTACCTACATGGTTTTCCTATCAATGTATATGGAAAAATCCCTTATGACTTACTTTTGCCTGCTCTTCCAGAGGTCCTGAGTTTAATTCCCAGCAACCACATGGTAGCTCACAACCATCTGTAATGGGATTCAACGCCCTCTTCTGGTGTGTCTGAGGACAGCTATAGTGTATCATAAAAGTAAATGCTCTTCAAGGTGTCCAAGTCACATTTTAATTACAATTCCAGTGCTACAAATCCCTGGGGCTAAAGCCTCTTCTGTACTCGGCCAATGCTAGCTCCACGCTCGCCTCTGGCATCCAGATTCTAATTCATGTGTACCATAAGGTGCCTTCATTCCCATTTGATCTTAATCTCTTGGTTAAGACAGGGGGGAGCTAGACTGAGGCACAAGGCTCTTGGCCTTGAGTAGCAGCCTTGAACCCAGAGAAACTACCTGGCCCAGTGGCCGCAGGACCAGCAGAGAACGCTGCTTGGCTCCTGTCTTTCGTCATCCTTCCTTCCCTTACATATGTTTATACAAACTCTAGTGGACTTCCAGTTGCGCCCTGCATCTGAGCTCACATCTGACAGTTCTCACGGCACATCTCAGTGCTGTCAGCAAAAATCTAACCTTAAGCTGAACAGGAAAGGGAAGGACAAGAGGGGAAATAACTAGATCAAGGCCCTTTGCTGGGTTTGGGACCGTGATGTCCTGCAGCCTCACTGGCCATTAGGGGGCTTTTCAGCCTTACTGGAACCTGTCAGAGTCCTCCTGCGATTCTAGAAGACAGGGGACTCTGGCTCCAGGTTCCATTCCCATACTAGATGCGCTAGGCCACAAAGTGTGTGCCTACAAACTCAGCTGGCTACCCATTGGATCTCTGTGCCTCTTCAGAAGAGATCTCCCACTTGAGGCAGGTCTGGATGGACTGGGGGCGGGGGTCATCATACTGAGCTCAGGATCGTCTATAGCAGGTTTACTAGTGACATGCTTAAGAGGCCATTGTGCTTTCGATCCTGAGAGACTATATTCTGACTCTGACTCTCTGCTTTAAAAGATACGGCCATTCTAGGCAGAAACTGAACAAGTGCAGGAAAGAACACAGGCTCTCCCATAGGAAATGCTCACACGTAGGAAAGGCTTACCAAGCCCTGTAACCACACTCGGGGGCCACCCTGGCTGAGCTGCAAGCCTGTGGACAGCCAGTGCTCAGCATGCCCTGCTCACCATCCTCACTTCTGCGGCTGTCATGGAATCGAGAGGACATTATAGGGCATTAGCCTATAATGCTGTAGTTCCAAGTGGGGAGGACAGTGGGACTTTTGTTCTTTCAGCTTTGTGTTTTTCACATTTTATTAAGACTTTCAAATCTACCTCCAATAATCTATAATCTTTCACTCTCTTCTTCTAGATTTTTATTCTTTTCTGTCCTGAAACTTTCGATCCTTCTGTCTTATTCTCCTAAGTACTGGGGGCTACCATACCTGGTCTAATATCTAATGTCTCCATCTGTTTGTCTGCCCATCCTATCTGTCTGTCTGTCTGTCTATCTATCTATCTATCTATCTATCTATATCTCTCCTTCTCTCCCCTCGTTTTTTTGAGACAGGGTCTTATTATGTATGTTGACCAGGCTAGCCTTCAAATAACCACATAATCCCAGGATAGCCTTGAACTTTCAGTGATCCTCCTGTCTCCACTCCCTGAGTCCTAGGATTATGGAATTACAACCCAATAATGTCTTAAAATGTGGCAATTTACACTGGTATCTTACAGTCATCTAGAAAAAAAGACTTTTATCTTTTAATATGCAATTTTAAAAAGCTTCTTCCAGTTCTAAAAATGTGGTTTGTGTTAGAATTTTTTTTCTCCATTGGAGACAGTTTTCCAATTCCTTGAGGCAAAGGGATGGAGGGATGTGTTCCATGCATGGCTACTGCCTCGTGTCGGGAGAGACTGGTTTATCTGACAAGGGCACAGGGGTGGATGTGAACACGGCAAGCTCAGCGAACACACTGTTCTGCAGGTGGCAGGGCCGCAGCACGGGAAAGCAGCACATGCGCAGTAGGAATGAAGGACAGGGCCTACCTTCTGGACTTGATAGATCTACAGGAAAGGATGGAAGAGACAAGCAGGGGGAGAAACAGAGAATTCAGTTAAAATTGTGGGAATATGAGAATGGTTCTGTGACAACCAGAAATACGAATAAACGCTATACTACAGAAAAACAAAGATTGTAGATGGAATATAAAGAGAAAATGCATTAAGGTCCACGTCTTCACTCGTTTGGTGCTGTCTTAAATGACGGTTGACGGTCACTCGCTCCACAGCAATGCCTGCAGATCCCACTGTTACCAGATGCACAGCCCATTGCCACAGCAGGCAATAGGAATTAAAGACACCTTTTCAGACTTTAAAGGAGATGGGGACACGGAGGGAGGAAAAGCGGCTCAGGAAGGAGTGGGAAGGGAAGGAGAGAGGGGAATGGCAGGGGGTTCTGATCAAAATACATCATATATCCATGTACAAAATCGTCAAAGAATAAACATGAAGTTATCTTTAAAAAGAAAACTGCCTTTCACACTAATATTTAACCAGAAAAGTGTCAAATTTTAAGTGAGGAAATTGAGAGGTCAGATTCAGAAAGGATTAATAGAGAGGTTTTAGCATCCTGGTCCAGGCAGATTTATAGGAAAGAACATTCCGGCGAAATACTGCAGCCATGAGATTGTGCTGAGAGACAAGACGGACTCCCTCTCCCCAACACGGTGCTTTGCTTTGGAACCGTCTTTTAATTTCAGTCTCCACTAAGACAGGGATACCTGCATTCATTTGACAAGCCGTGAGGTATGTCAGACCTTATTAAGGGTCCAGGACTAGAACTAGAAATCTGACATTTGATTTATATGGGAAAGCACAGGTAAACACAGTCATCGTTCGACTATTAATAAATGCAGCACCACCAACCAAAAATGAATATACAGTCAGTGGCATCGAGACACACGTCTTTCCATCAGTCTAAACTCTCGGTCAAATCAGTCCAAGGACCCCCACAATACCCCTACATGCTATTCCTATCTGGTGAGCCCATCAATAAGTTCAGATCTACTCAACCGGTCCTGAAGCACAGCTTGAGGTTGCTGCTGCATTGGCTCCTGCCATCTGTGTGGCTGACGGTCCTTACCAGGGACACCTAGAGTACCCTGGGTCTGAATACCGCTCATTGTCCTAAGACCTGGTGACAGACCTGCACCCCAGCACTTCTGCCTTTCCCATATTTGCTCTCTTCATGCTCTGCAAGCTCTCCTGAGGGACCCCAACTTTGGCACGGGCTTGAGGCCTCCTCAGCTCGTCCAGGCTGCCTTAGCTCCAACCCTTTTCTCTATGAAAGCCATTCCCTCTCAGCAGCAGCGTGACCCGGAGAAAGCAAGGATCACATTTCCCAGTTTTATAACAAAATATCAACCCCACTGGCTAAACACTGGTCATCCAAAGCATATTCATTTCTCCTTAATCAACAACTTAAAATGCCAGTGCCCTGGGCTATCAGATGGTATGAGCTCCAGCTGGGTCTGATGCTGCTAATAATAGCCTGGACTGAGAAGGCAGGCAGAGCGGTCTGTGAGGGGCTGTGGGGTTGGGCTGGAAGCTTGGGCTGTTAGCTGTTCCCTCTCTTCTCTATAGACTTGCCCGCTGACACTGAACACACGTATGTATGTAAGCATATATGTGTACCGCCTGGACTAGGCCAGATCTGGGACAGCTAGATGGACAGCTATTGCTTCTCTTCCTATGTGGTCCCTGCTACAGGTGTGGACTCTGTCTGGCAAATTCTGCTTCAAAAGCAGCATGAGAAGATATTTGGTGTCCTTCTGCTCAAATAAAAAGTGTAAGGACTCACTAATTTCTTCCTGGTGGTGGGCACTGCCACACTCACAGCTAACTGCCCAGGGGTTTGTAGAAGCTTTAAAAAATATAATCGTGCACATATGCCAATCAATGCTACCCATCAGTAAGAATGAATACAGTTTCAAGTATTACTTAGTGGATGCATGTAGACATACCACACAACTCACCTTGACCTTTGTGGGAATTGTACATCTTGGTGAAAGTCACCCAACCTAACAGTATGAGCATGACGTGGGGCCAGCTCACAGCCTCATCGTATGCCACTGCCCAGAGTTCTTGGTTTGTCTCTGATAAGAGTGGAAACAGACAGCGGGGAGGCACATCATGCACTGGAAGGACAGTGAGACATGAAGTGCAGCTGACCCCCAGAACTAGCAGAGCAGCAAAACACCCTGGGAATTTTGGCAGATTGCTAGGGCTGGGTCTGGGGCTCAGTATGGAATACCTAGCATATATGAGAACCCGGGTTCAATCCCCATTGCTGCCAAAAGGAAAAAGAGAAAGAAAAAAAGAGCAAAGGACTGTGGGAAAATCAGGGTGAGGGGATAGTAGAGAAGCCTAGAGCATGGGGAGCAGTCTTGGAGGGGGTGCTCCCATAGGACTCTTGGCTCGGCAGATGACAAGAGCTACCCTCTGTAACCCTAAGAAACAGCAGCCTCCAGCCACAGAACTATCTACCTCTCCATGCAACTACTCTGTGGCTCCCACAGTCAATGGGAAGGGTTAGCAGGGCCCTGCACACAGTAGGCCCACAAGTGTCTACTGAACGAGCAGAAATGTTTCACAGAGAAAATGATAGCAGGAGGTCTGAGAAATAGCTGGGACTTGGTTATTAAAATAAAAATTAAATATTCAGTCCAAATAAATTGGCCCAGTTTGTACGATGCAGCCACGTTAGCCGAGGAGCTCAAGTTGGGATGGTTCCCTGGGCCTGGGCGGGGCCCGCTCAGAGGTGCGTGACAGTGGCCTACAAAGCAGTAGGCTCTTTTCCTATTTTCCATTTGTGGGCCCAGATATTTGTCTCTGGTGAGTTTCCTGAAGATGTTTCCTGGTGGGAGCAGCCAGACAGGTGTTTACCTGGCCTGACTCCCCTTAGGCCCACATGACCCTCGGCCAAGAGACCAGGAGAGGGAGGCACGTCAGTTAACTCGAGGGGCTGTGAATCACAGTTCATGTGGTAAAGCCCAAATAATTAACGCAGAACCCAGGACCACTTATTTTCTGATTTTTGAAAAATAAACCTGCTCAGAAGGGAGACAGATGCTAGGAAAACACTGACCCCAAGCTTTTCCCAGAGAACTAAAAGAAAAAAAACACACATAAGGCCAGGTGGTGGTGGCATCCGCTTCTAATTGCAGTACTTGGGAGGCAAAGAGGCAGGGGGATCTCTGTGAATTTGAGGCCAGCCTAATCTACAGAGGTAGTCCCAGGACAGCCAAGGCTACATAGAAAGACCTTGTCTCAACAAACAAACAAAAACCACACAAAAGTACCAACTTCTAAATGTAAAATCACAAAGACTAAACACATTACACTTTTGAAATTTTTTCATTTGTATTTGTAACCGGAAAGAAAAAAATGAGTCATTTTCCAATACTGGGTTACTTTTCTGCTCATAGCTTAGCATAAAGGAGACGCTTGCCAAACCTATCTAAAGGTCACTCTGTAATCACCACAGGGTAGGGGTGAGGTCCCTCCCTGTGGTGACTGCCCTGACTGCCTTCCCCACACTGGGGCTCTGGTTACCCCTTTTAGGCTGTGGCTCCCAACACTCTACAGCTACCCACACGCTATCTCCAAGTTTCCTTCCCCAAATCAAGTCTGGCCACATCCCCTCTTCTGCTGATATATTTCCTCCTGGGATGGCAAAGCCCCCAGGCCGAGGATGGTGAACATCTTAAGCTGTGGATCCGCCACCCCTACAGTACACGTGACAGGTTTGGGACTTGCTGATCTGGAGGAGGAACCTGCTGGTCTTAAGAGAATTTGGAATCCCAAGCTTCCATCTGAAGTTACACAGACAATGAGCATCAGCTGGGGTCCATTAACAGAACCAGAACCTGTACATGGAGGACGACTCCAGCAGCTGGTCTCAAATCTGCATGGCCAAGCTCAGTAGCATGTGGCTGAAGCAAATACTCCCCCAGAGGGATCATTTATCAGTTACAGGAAAGGTTGTGAAGAAGCCAGGACCCTAACGTACTTACAGAGCCCACACGCTGGCTGTTGGAACAAAATTCTGACTCAAGGTTTTAAAAACCCACAGTAGACAAGATGAAGGGTTGAAGGTACTGATGACCACCCCGGTCCCCTAGAACACATTTATTTGTTCCTGTGGCTACTTATTCCAAAGTTTACACTAACCATTGATAGATACTAATAAGCCTCAAAGCAATTTTGTTTTTAAAGGAAAGAAGTTGACCAATTAAATTAAAAGAAAATCATTTTGGTCTTTTCTGGTTCTAAGAGGATCCAGACCCTACTCCCCCGCCCCCCAACGCCCTGTTAGAAGCCCAAACCCAATCCTCTCAAGCTCCTCTCAGCTAGAAAGCTGTCCTAGGAACTACGACTAAAGGGCAAGCTCTCAGGCTGCGAGCATCTCTCTGGCTCCATTAGGTCTCCAGTTGGACAGCCATGCCTAGCATCTGTGCTAAGTGCACACCAGGGCTAACCTGGAACAGATGTCCAGCATTCATGCTGTGTGCACTCTGGGGCTAATCTGGAACAAGAACTACAAGGAGCACACGCATTCCAAGCTGGAGCAACACTAAGGTGACAATGACGAGAGCAGGTGCCCAACAGCAGCAGGTACGCTGTCTTCACAGTCCTGAAAGAGAAAGAGCCAACCTCGGAACACTCAGCCCCCATTACCTCTTTCTGCTGCCGTTCCAGCTCCTTCATCCGGATCTCTCGAGCCTCGGCTCGGGCTGCACGCTTCGCTGCGAGCCTGGCCTCCGCCTGAAACAGACCCAGAAACCTTGTTAGAGAACAGACCAGGCAACTTCCGGGCATGTAGTTAATGACACAGTAGAGAGAAAATCTTGTTTAGGGCTTAACAAGCACACTGTGTGATTCACAGATGCACCGGAGAGGCAGGGTTGTCAGGAGTAGGAAGAAGGGGAGCTCCGCCTTTATCTAGTTTCAATTAGCTGGGTGGGGTCCACCAAAGTCCAAAAACCTTACATGGGAAATCTCAGAAATAAAGGATTATTTAAACATGTCCGATGCTGAGCCGCGTGATCAAATCCGGCACCATTTTGTTCTGCCTCGCTTTGCCCAGAGTTTCCACCATCTGCCTGTTAGTTACCGTCAGCTCCGCGCCAGCAACAGCCAGAACCTGTCTTGAGGTTGCCTGCCCTCATTTCACTTAGCAATGGCCCCCAAGCACAGGGAATGGTGATTCTGACAGTTTCCATATGCCAAAGAAGAGGTTAGAAGTACTTCCCTTTAATAAAGACGTGAAAGTTCCTGACGCCAAAAGGAAAGGAAAAGCCTATGCTGAGACTGCCATGGTCTGCAACATTGTTGTTACTGTGCCCGGCTTAGACATAAAGATCCATCATAGGCACATATGTCCAGGAGAAACACAGCTCAGCAGAGTTTGGCACCATCTGCTGTCCCCTGAGGACAGGAGGACGACCACTGAGCCCTAACCAAATGCCAGGTGGATGCTGTCCTAAGAGCTTCTTTTATGTTGTATGACACATTCCTTAGCCCTGTCCCGTATCAGAGTCCGGGGTTCCTACAGGGCCCCAGTCTGACAGCCTCACAGACAGACAGATCTACTCTGTGAGACTCCTGCCAATCCCTCGTGGCCCACCCTGCTGCCCTATGACTTCCCTCTCCCCTGTAAGAAGCTCGGGTTCTCCCAAGGGCACAGTGGAGGGCTCTGGATGGTAGAGACCCTGGCTGTCAGAACACATCTGACTAGGCCAACTAAGGGGTTATAGATGGCATTTTGACCCCGTTGCATGTCTATAGACCATATGAATGTTCTTATCTCATACATCCCAGCATCGAAGGAAGTACAAGGCAGAATGTTCAAGAATTCAGGTATTCTCTGGGATCAAGTCACTCCTTCTTGGCAGGTAAGCTCCCTTGATACACAGTCAATAATTCTTCTACCCACAACTCTGGAGTTTTGCAATGTCTCACTGATTCCCTGGTCATTTTAAAACAGCACTCTCTGGGCAGCCCTCAACTGGCTAGTGGGGCTGGCCAGGAAGTGGCAAGAGCCTCAGCGTGCCTGGCTTCCCCAGAGGCACACTCCCATAGGTGATAGGTACTGAGGGCTGACCTGCATACTACCTCCCTGACTGACTGTATGTATGTATATATGTACACACACATATACATGCACACACACACACACACACACACACACTATATATATATATATATATATATATATATATATATATATATCAGAAGACAAACTAGTCTTTCCTTTTCCCTTCCTTCCTCTTTTAAAATTTTTTCATTGTTGATTCTTGTACTTGTAAAAGACCAAGGTCTTGCTATCTCCATAGCCCAGGCCAACCCGAAATTCACCATCCTCCTGCCTCAGCCCTCCCACACCCTGGCATGCTGGGATTTCAGGAGTTCACAATCATACCCATCCCTGATCTCATTCAACTCTAATCTAAGTTGAATTCTAATCTAAATTGAGTCACAAGGGATTTCTTTCCGACTTCCAAGGAGTTGACTTCATAGCAGACTTTGTGTGGCCCCTTATCAGTCCAAGCCCAGGTTTTTCAAATCAAAGGGTAATCAACACTGAGGCCTGGGCTGCAGCTGGAACACAGTGGTGGGGCACTGCCTTGTCATGGCTGTGTCAGAACTCTGGCTCTTGGTGTCATTTTGAAGGTTCCACACCAGGCACATGGGTTACTTGAGGTCTGTAAGAGCCAAGGGTGGGTGTGTGTGTCTGTAAGAGCCAAGGGTGGGTGTGTGTGTGTGGAAAGCTCCTTAGATTCTCACCCTTGGGTGAGAGGGTAACATGGTCCTGGGCCTGTTCCTTTCTAAGAAGGCAGAGACTAGGGAAGAGTTTTGACAGCAGTATTAGTCCATTAGCTTAGACACGGAGGAACAGGAAGGTTTGTGAAAAAGACTAAAAGGATAAGAGGGAGGCAGAGGGAGAGAGAATTTAACTGTCACAGTTCTAGAAAGGCCTACAAGTCCTAGGAGGGTCACCAGGACTGTGCTGACTGGTATATCGATGCTCGCTCTCTCTCTCTCTATGTAGGCACCCGATAAGGAGTTATCTCGAGTGTATGTGGGCAGAGTTGTGAACATGATAAGGTCACACCTGTCCCTACATAACTTTATATGTCAGAGAGAACTGTACAAATTAAGGGCTTTCACCCGCTGACCTTGAGTTGAGCAAAAAGAACATGCCTGGTGGGCTTAGATGAGGCCTCTAAGAGAAGGCCAGGGCAAGCCTCTTGTTGGTCTTGAGAAATCTGGATGCCATATAAAAGAGAGGCATGTGAGTAGCTCTCAGGTGACAGCCAGCAGGAACAGTGACCACTACCCTATAACCTCCAAGAAAGTGAAGCACAAATGAGCTCAGAAGAGGATCCTGGGGTCCAAAAGAACCCAGCTTGGCTAGCTGTTAATCATAGCCCATTAGACCCAGAGCACAGCAAGGTTGAGGCCTACATTCCTGACCCCTAGAGCTAGGAGGTCAGATGAACACTACTCAAAGCTGTGAGTCTCTGGGTAGTCATTACATACCAACAAATGCCCTCGATTCTGAGATGACATTTGCCCTTGCTGGCCTCCTCTAAGCTGGGGACACTGGGTACCACATACACATCCCAAGTCAGGATGCCTGGCCAGCTAGCCCTTCATCCCATCTGGATTAATTCTTGGCACTGGATCAAATGGGGTGCACATGCCACAAGAACCCCCCCCCCGGGACACAATTCTCATTGTAGTACACTTTGGCCACCATGCACCTTGCTCTTGAGGGCATCAGTACTAGAACCTGTAGAGCCACCAGCCCTGCCTTGAGGAGACTAGGCCTGGGCTGGCAGAGGAGCCACACGAATGAAGCCTATTATGTGCCAGCTGCTCCTGATATCAGGATTCAGAAGACTAGTCTGTAATTCAATACATCTGTGGGTCCTTGTAAACTCCTCCACTTTTGGCACCCACATCTCTTACAGTGCTCACATGACTTGTGGGGAGACAGAGCCTCACACAGTACAGGAAGTGAAGGCAGTCATCTTGTTTTCTGGAACCTGCCCAATCAAACACCAGCAGATAGGGGAGCCAAACAAGGACACTGATCCAAACCCTCTACATGTGACTGGGCATGTCTTCCTGAGACAAACCCTACCTACACTCGGTGCAGCTCACACGAGCTTTGAAGCCAGAAAGAAACTGCCAATGCCTCAGCGGCGCACTTCCTCCTATTCGGCCACGTTGCCAAGAACGGCAACATGCAGACAGGAGTTGGAGGATGACGGTCATGAATATGAGCCCTACGGAGTCACCAGGGAAGGCTGGATGTGACCCAGTTGTGAAATGAACTGAAGTACAAAGCAGCCAAGGTCCACCGTGTGGCACCCAGCCTCCAGAGTCATTCCCTGTGCACAGTGCAAAGCCCTGAGCTGTTCAGGTGGTTCTCGGGTCATCGGCTGCCTTGGGCAGGTCCTTCAGGGGTGTAGCACAAAGCTTTCCTGGACAGATGCTTTGCCAGAATACAAAACCATAGCATGAGGTCACAGACAGGTTTAAAATTCTCCAAGGCACAACCTTCCCCTTGCTGCCGGTAGCCTGTAGAGAGTGTCCTGAGGAGCACCAACAGGGACCCGCTGCCTCTGCTCCAGAGGCCCAGACCACCGGGGATGCACAAGCCCCTTGCAATGCTGGTGCTTTCCCAATGGCAAGAGGAACCTTGCCCTGTGGAAGTACATGTAGGCCTTGGGATATTAGGCCCTTCCTTTTCAGGATGTAGAAAGGTAGAAAAGGAAGGACAGGGTGGTGGCAAGGAAGGAACCAAACCCCAAAGTCATGTTCACTGGTTGCTGAAAAGTGCATATGGTTCTGTTGGTTGCTCTAGAAACAAACTGTCCATGTATAAGCCCATCATGGCTCTCCACCTTGGTTCATGGGCAGGGCAGAGGTAAGAGGTGACAGGCCCAGTCTCCTGTGACAAGCCACAGGCTGGCTAACTTCTTGAGAACTCCCAAAGCTACTGGTTTAGAATGTGAGTTTTCTCTCCCCTTCTATGGGCCTGTGGCTGGCACTCCCCTAGCAGCTGTGGGCCCAGGCCTGGGATCCTATAAACAGCTTTTATAGGCTGGGCTTTTAAATTGAGGCACTCCTGAGGGTGGGGACAGCCAGAAAGGTCCCATAGATCACCAAAGCTGCCTAAACAATTCCACAAAGCTGATCTGGCTCCAGATTCGAATCCAAGGGCACGCCTACCTGGGTGAGACAGACAATCCAGGAACACATCCACCCCGGTGACACACACAATCCAGGGACGCACCCATCATGGAGGAGACATACACAACCAAGGACACATCATGTACCCTGGGTAAGAAGGATGGCAAGGAGAGCACCAGAGAAGCACAAGTCTGACCCAAGGCTTCAGGTCTTCCACCTACCGCCCCTAACACCAGCCCTCTGGTTTGCTGCAGACTCCCTTGGCCAAATGTCTCGTTCACTGGCTAGCTGGAGGCATCATGTCCAGTGAAATGCCTTTTGTGGGCTATATAGCTGGATATGTGGCAGCCCCAGGGGCAGGCTGGCAGAGGAGGCTTCAGACACCTGTGTAAGAAGTCAGTGGCACGTCTTGACAATAGGTAAAGTATGCATTGTGGGTGTCACTGAGCAACCTCACTACCTCACATAAGTATTCCTGAGGCTCCTGACGGGAGCTCGTCTGGTCATGAAAGACTAGACACATGATTCACGCAGTGTGCTCAGCTAAGGTAGGTCTGCAGGAGGTCCACCCCTCACCCTCGGGGAGTCCTCTAGCACCCAGGCTCAGCTCATGCCAGTCCTGAGCCTTGGGGACTTTCCTGAGACTCAGGCCTAATAAGAAAAATATGCATGCCAGACCCTCTCCCCCTCTGGATGTGGTACTGACACCAGAGGTCCTACAGAGTCTAAGGAGAAGACGGAAGGATTTACATGCAAGTGTCACAGCCCTGAGGAAGTTCTTGAGAAAGGGGGTTGAGACAGTTTTGGTGTCAGGTCGCTTCCTCCAACAGACTGAGGAAGCCTTAGGGCCTGCAAAACCAGCTCCCATCCCTCCGTCCACAGGCAGACTCCCTGCACACGGACACAGGCAGCTCAGTCCTGCAGCGGACCTGGTGGCAGGATGTAACAACTCCAGGGGAGATTGACAGAGAGACCTGTGGGTCTCAGATAGACAGACAAGGGGCCCAAGGGACACCAGCACCTCCTTGGTCTGTCTCTTATGGTATGGAAATGATGCTCCATGGGTCGACTTAGATGTAAAGATGCCAGTACTGGGACGAAGTGTCTGTGCTAAGGATGTATTCATTGAAACACCCAGGCTTTAGAGTTGAGTAGAATTGATAGCATTTTCACCTGGGCATACTGCATCATGACATTATAATCTACGGCCATTTCAGAAAACTTGTAGGGATGCAGTGGAAGGTCACTCGTGTGAACACAATGGGAATGTCATGGAGCTGAAGTGCCCAGGGTGGCACCCCCAAAATCGCTGGCTTGGTTTAGAATCAGGCAGGAGCCTCTGTCCTGGTGTGTGCTCCATCCCTGAGAGAAGGAACAAAAGCCTTCTTCCATGGGAGCTTGGAAACCCTGGTGTGCACCCACCCACACCCACGTTAGTGTGGCCGACAAACCCATGGTGGTTTCCAGACCGGGGTGGAGGTTGCAGAGTGACAGAATCCCTTTCCTGAGTTGCCTTGGTTACAGGAAGCAGCAGCAGCTACTGACTTTTGTTTCTAAGGAAACCCCCACAGCTTATATTCGGCAGACTCTAAAAACAGTCTGCCATTGAGTGCAGCCAAGTGAGTGCTTGTGGTGGAACAGGAAAGGGCAGGCATTAGCTGGACACCTCTGCAACAGTGGCCAAGGCCGGCCTGGTCCAGGGACTGACTGCCCATGTCCCTGGGCTGGCATATGTGACTCATCCCATTCTTTAAAGACATGGTCATCTTTCCAAAACCTATCTCCCCTATGGGGTCCCCAGGAGCAAATAACAGCTGTAACTGTGAGTGAGGACACTAATCACTCTCCATTTTCTGATATAGGGTCTTTCACTGAGCCTAAAGCTCATGAGTTTGAGCAGACTAGCTGGCCAGCAAGCCCCAGGGAGACTCCAAACTCAGTTCCTTGTGCTTGAGCTATAAAGCATTTTGCTGTGTCCCTGAGCACAGCCTTCTGATGGCCCTCAGCTATACTAACATACCTGCCCTCATAGGACTCTAGGCTCTGGCCACAAGATTAGTGGGATCCCAGCTGGTTCCTCAGTGCACTGGAAGGGACAAAGGGCATAGAGCTAAGGGCCAAAGCTCAACCTCCTTTGCAGAATGTCTTTAAAAACACTATCAGAAAGAACTAAGGTAAATTGCAGGCTCTAAAATTATCCTTTAATGAAAAATCAGTTACTTTAGCTCCTAGCTAGGCCCACAGATCCAATGAGGTATTACACTGCTCTGTGCTTGAGGGCACCCAGTAGGCAGACCCAGAGGTGCCCAAGACTGAGTCAAAGATTCTCATGGGAGAAGAGTTCCTGAGTAGAGGTAGAGAGGGTGTCTGCAGTCCTGGCCTGGAGTGTGAGTTCTACAGTTCTGGGACAAAGCTTGGTAATTCAGTTGCGAACATGTTCTCTTTTCCAGAAGTAAGAACCAGGCGACACCATTTCTAAGAGAAACGGGCTTCGTGAGGAACCGGATGCTTACCTAACAAACATGACATCCTAGGTCATGTCTGGCACCAAGGGGGTTGGAGACAATACATACCACACTGGCAACAGCAAAGCCATGACTAAGGACTTGCAGGGTCGACCAAAGAGGGCCGCTTCCTCTTAATTTAGGGGTTCTCTCCAGGCAGACCCTCACCTCTGTCTGTTCCATTCTAGACTGTTCCCAGAAACCCACTCCTAAGGTTTCACCAACTGTTGACACTGCTCTTTCTAAGAATAAGCCTGAAAACTGCAGACCCCAGACACGGAACAGCTTGTGACAACTTGCAGCAGACTACTGTCCACCAAGCAAAACAGCTGCTGCCTTCGTCAAGTAAGCTGGGCCCGCAGGCAGGATGGAGCTGAGTGTTGACATTCCTTAATGGGAAGGGGGTGGAAAGTCACTGGAGATCTCTGCCTCTCCTCCCAGCCAAGTTTATGATTTTCTGTCCCTAATTGCTCATGGCTGTGGGAGTCTCAGAAGGTGCTAGAATATATAGGAAATATTTAGGCTAGAGGAGGTTAATCTAAAGGGGCTCCCATCTACGTGGCTTTAGGGAAGCCATCATTCATGCTGAGTAAGGTCCTTCCAGGGCAGCTGCTTTCTAGTCAGCCATATTCCTTCACCTGTGATCTCTATACGTGAGCTAAATAAATTCTTTGGTTCCCAAGGTTGAACTGTAGTGAAATGGTACTTTGATTTATCGATGGGACCTTGGGAAGAGTGGGAAGACATGTTACATCTCCTTAGGCAGGGAATTCTCACAACACACCCTTTCTCGTATTTGATCCACATTCCTGGGAATAGCTATGGAAGAAGCCTCGTTCTAATGCAATGAATCTGTCAATCTGGGTTGGAGGAGGAGAGATGCCACGATCTACCAGATAAAGCCTCACTCACTATGATGCCTGCCTGACAGGGACTTAGAGTCCCTCAGCATTACCAGGGCCTGACGTTCAATCCCATAAAACAGATTCACAAGTAACATCTAATATGTCAGCATAACTTAAAAAAAATAGCAAAATAGAGGCTCCTACCAATCTTCCACTTCCACTATTCTCTGCCTTAGTTAGAAAAATAGAGTCCCGTCAACATCCTCCCTTGTGAAAATTACCAGACATAGAAAAGGGTAATAAACTGGGTGTGGTACCACATGCCTGTAATCCCAGCACTCCGGGGCCAGAAGTGGGAGGATCAAGAAATCTTGTCAGCTATATGAGACCTGGTGTCAAAAAAGGAGTGTGTGTGTGGGGTGTCACCCACACAGAGAAGAAGGGGAGGAGAAAGGATTGTGTGTGGGAGGGGTGACTGGGGCGGGCAGTGAGTGGGGATGTGAAGTGAATAAGTAAAACAATAAATTAATTAAATTAAAAAAAAAAAAAGCAAGCAAACACAAGGAGTGGGGGTACCTGAGTGATGGAACCCCACAGCTGCTGAGAGAAGCTGATGTCGGTGGTGACAGCAACTGCAGTGGAGGCAAATGGTGACATGTCTGCTCCCTGCCAAGTTAGCCTGAAGCACGCTGTATACAGTGGTGCCACAGTCAGCACTAGTTTCAAGCGAGCTGACCAGGGGTCTGACTCCTCCACACCCTGTCGGATGGGACTCAGCAAGCCTCCTGACTTCCTCAGTCCCCATTTGCTCCTTATCTGTAAATTGGAGATAGCTAACTGTCTACTCCTATGTAGTAATGGCTGACACCCCACCAGGCTGATTCAGCAGGGGGCCTAGTAAATTTAGCTACTTTTACGACTTATGGAGTGTCTTCTATGACAGTTACTGATGGAGGGAGAGACACACGAAGGCAGTTCACACCAAGTTCAGCAGTGCCAAGAGACACACAGTGGCCCTGGGGAGGTTACACAACGGAAAGGTGCACTCCACCTCCACCTCCACCTCGCACCCACTCAGCCTTCTTCCTCTAGGAAAATTCTCAGTAATTTCTAAAGCTGCATCTACCTGTGCATTCCTGTAAAGGGTAATCAATCAATCTCTCTCTCTCTCTCTCTCTCTCTCTCTCTCTCTCTCACACACACACACACACACACACACACACACACGTGGATCTGAACTGATGTTGTGGACCTAATATGATGGTCTTTATCTGCAATACAATCCCAGCACTCAGGAAGTGAGACAGGAGGATCACAACTATGAAGAACGTCAGGCCCACATAGTACAAACCTGTGTCCTAAAAAGTAAAATAAAATAAAATAAAAATCACCAGGATGGCTCCGTGGGTAAAGGCGCTTAGCATGAAAGCCTGGTGGTCTGAGGTTGGTCTCTGGACCCATATGATGGGGGTAGTTTACCCAGTTGTCCTCTGGCCTCTGTACATATGCTGTAGCACACATCTCCATTCCCCTCCAGTGAAATAATAAAAATATCACACACACACACACACACACACACACACACACACACACACACATATACACACACACACATACACACACACACATTGTTGTTTGTTTGTTTGTTTTCCTGAGACAGGGTTTCTCTGTGTAGTCCTAGCTGTCCTGGAACTCCATCTGCAGACCAGGCTGGCCTCAAACTCACAAAGATCTATCTGCTTCTGCCTCCCAAGTGCTGGGATTAAAGGTGTGATCCACCCCCAGCCTGGCCAAAAAAGTCATAGAGGACTAGAGTTTGGATCCAGTCCCCACATCAGGCTGAGAGGGTGAGGAGACCCTCACAGACACCTGTAACTACAGCTCCAGAAGATCTGATGTCTTCTGGCATCCTGCACTCACACACGCAATGCTTATACCCACACATACACATACACATAATTAAATAGTAAAAATGCTTTTAAAAAATACTCGTTAAAACAATAAAAAGACCTGCTATTTTGAAAAAACATTTCCACTAGACAAGCAAGTCTCCATTAAAAGTAAACTCTCCTCCCATGACTTAAGGTGAATCCCTTCTTTTATGGCTCTTCTGACACAGGGTTTCCCTCTGTAGCCTTGGCTGTCCGGGAGCTCAAGTCTGTAGCCCAGGCTGACCTTGAATTCCTAGAGATCCACCTGCGTCTGCCTCCCGAGTGCTGGGATCAAAAGCATGTGACAGCACGGCCCAGCTGAGTTGCTTCTTTATTACAAAGTAGCCATACTTTAGATTTCAGGGAAATAAACCAACCACGGAATGCACACTGGCAAGGAGAGCGTTTAATTGTTTTTGTGTTGTCTCTGCCTTTATCTGCTGTTCTGGAATTTGCTCCTGGGGCAAGTGACTACTGCAGTGGTCAGCAATCACCTGGCAATCCTGAGTTACTTCTTGGGTGTAGTCACACTAATGCTGGGTTTAATCTGAGAGACAGATGTAAATCCACTTAACTATATAGCTACTATTGCAATAAGTCCAATAAACCCATCCTATGAAGGTAAGCGAACTTCTGTAAAACACAAGCCGGAACTGCTGGCCCCTGGTAAAAGCAGTCAGGTAATAAAGCCCTCCCTTTCCCACAGCTGATGAGCAGGGCTCTGAGCTCTACGGTTAATCCTTTAAATTGAGTGGAATTTTGGGAATTCTGGCATCTGAGTAACGGGTCACAAAAGGCTTCAGTGCTGACTCACTGAGCCTGATTTTTCTGGGATAAGCTGTTCCTCTCTGAGCATTACCTTTTGAGGAGCCAATGTGGTACCAAGGCCTGACGCGCTTGGTTCTGCCTGAGAGCAAGTATCTCACTCTAAGCAGGTTCAACATCAATCAGCTGTACTAAGAAATGGCCACCAGAAATAACTCAGTTTCCTGCTCTCACCGGGGTAGGTGGGGGCTGAACCTCGAGTTTTATGCCGTTCACAAAGGAGGCTTCCGCTATGTAACCGCTGTTAAGAAACTGAACAGAAACTAACCTAGAGAAAAAGGGAAATTCAGTCTCCATTGTCACCAAAGGATGATACTACTCGTAAAGACACTTGTTTCCATCTTCAGCTCAAGGTCTTTGCTGCTGCATTTTCTGGTCTCCTGTGCTGAGAGGTTTGAGCTCAGGAGCTGATATTGGAAGAGCCTGGTAGCTGTGACCTCTGGACTGGGATAAGTCCAGCTCCCAGCAATGACGGAGAGCTGACCTGTGCCCTGGCCAGTACTATGGGAGCCGGTGACTGATCTCGGGGCTTTCAGATCTCTGTGCTTCCCCAGCCAGGAGGCCCATGAATTCAGTCTCAAGTACAAGTCTCTCAAAGTCAACCTCCATCGGTTGGCAGGAGTGGCTGAGAGGTGCCTTTGGACCCAAAATGACAAGATGGGAAGCAGCAGCGGTGACAGGAAGCAAAAGCTCGATAAAGGAAGAATCCGAGATGCTGTCAGCAATTTGTGATCTTTAATCACTTAGGCCAACGAGGCAGCCGAAACCAACAGCTGAGGATCTGGGGCTGGGGCCGTTTAAGTGAAGCGCTTGTTTGACATATGAGCAAGAGACAGAGTCAGAGAGACACAGAGAGTCAAAGAGAAACAGAGACAGACACAGACACACAGAGAAACAGAGACACACAAAGAGAGACAAAGACAGACAAAGCGAAGAGAGTGTGTGAGAGAAACAGAGATAAAGAGACAGAGAGACCGAGACACAGCGTGAGAGGGAGGGGGAGGGGAGGGGTTGGGAGGAAGAGTGCAAACATGTTTGGGTCAAGGACACAGTAATAAGTCAGGCTAGAAAAATGAGGCAAATGGCCTCAGACCTACAACTCAAAAGGAAAGAGCTCACTACTTTTATCTTTACATGGAGAAACAACACATTTAAAATGTCAGTCCATACTCCAGGTTTCAGGACCTTCGGATTGTGTGGGGTACAGGATCCTGTGAGAGGGGCTCCACTGTGACACAAGGTCACTTACAAAGCCCTGTGACTGAGTTATAGTAAGTTCATACTCTATGCAGGGCTACGGTCACAGCCTGCCCGCATTCAGCCATGTGTGCACATGACCGACAGGGCTAACTTCTACCCCTCTATCTGCATCCTGGCCCTGGTATGGATTGGCCAGCCTCTTTCAGGGTAGGTGCTCATCAGTGTGTGGAAAGAGACCAGAGGTGACACAACCCGAGTGACTCAGAGAAGTTCCGGAAGTTGAAGAAATGCCACTTTGGGGCTGGAGACATGGCTTAGTTACCACTGGCCGCCTTTCTCAAGGACAGGGATTCAATTCCCAGCATCTACACAGCGTGCAGTGTATAACGTCAAGGGATCTGAAGCCCTCTTCTGGTCTTCACTTGGATCAGGAAGGCAAGTCAGGCACAGACAACCATGCAGCCGTAACACCCATACATGTAAGATTAAACAAACACAAACAAACTGAACGCCAGTTTCCTCTGTGGATGCAGAGCCTCTGAGACTTCTCACCTGCTTAGCATCCCCTCAACTCTGCTCTCTCCCCTCCTTTTTCCTTTGTGATGCTGAGGCCTTGAACACAGTGTTAGGTAAGCACTCCAGCTCTGAATTATATTCTCAACCCCTGTATGTTTGTTTTGAAGCAGGCTCTTGCTAGATAGTCCAGGCTAGCCTAGAACTGGAGTTCCTTCGGAGCGGCCTCTGAGGGCCAGGGTTGCAGGTGTCCAGCCCTGCACCATCTCACTCTGCTCCAGTCTTGCCCATTGTCTTAGACTGAGGAGATCACGCTGTCTGTCTGTTTCCTCTTACCCACGTGGTCCTCTCACAACTATTCAACCCGGCCCTCGTCCACTAGAGACGCCCCTGCTCCTACAAGCCAGGGACACTTACTGCAGAACACAAAAGCTATTCTGTAACCATCTCTGCTGGCCTCCAGCAACATGCTCAACCCAGGGTCCACGGCAGCTGGGTGGCCCCCCTTCTAACACACCGGCCATTGTCATGCCCTGGACACTTCCTGCCCAGCAGGCCATTAGCCTCATAAACAGGGGCCACACTGTGTTTCTTTTTCTGTGTTCTTTTAACAAACTTTTGCTACTGTTTTGTAAACCTCTTAAAGATTCATAATTTCCTTCTAGAATCTTCTGGAACTAAATGCGTTCAAGAATCCAGCGTTGTTAGATTTTTGACCATCTTTTTGTTAGGTATCGGGCCTCCATCAGATGCACAGAGAGGGCTACAGAGCAGTGTATGAAGGTTATATTACATTAAGAGAGAGAGAAGGAAAGACTAAAAATAACCTCATCTGGGGCAGGGCAGGGCTCATTGCTAGATGGATTCGGCCATAGCCTTACATGTAAACACTCACAAACTATCCAGCACTCTGTGCTTCCTGGATTCTGGACATGGACTGATTAGCCCAATGAGTGCTAGGCTGAATGACCACTGCTTCCATCCTCTTACTGCTGGGCTACAACAGTATCCCGCCTGGATCCCAGGCAGGCTCCAAATTGAGTAGGGGGACCTGTGGCTGGTATCTTGGAGTTGGAAGTGGATTCCCACCTCTTGGGCCCCTCCTCGACTTCTTTACATCCCTGTTCTCGGGGTTTGGTGTTTCTCCTTCCTTTGCCCAGGATGCAGGCACTTGGTTCCTGTCCGCTAGAACCAGCCCAGGGCTGACTTCCTCCTCCTGCTTGCCTTCTATGGTCTGCCTGGGCCTCTGTTCTGAACACTCATGTCTCAGAAGCTTTCTCTCCTCCCTGAGCCTCCCTTAAGAGGGCTCCAAAGTGGCCCTGCAGGTTCCCTCCCTAGGCCTACAGGTTACAGCTCCAAAAGCCTCCTTGACTGCCCAAGTTTAAGTAGGGACATAGAATAAACATTATAAAACAGACAGGGGAAAAAAGCCCAGCAATTCTCAGCAAGGAACTGACATTTTACAAGTCTGTCATTGGAATAAAAGTTTACTTAGCCTTCCTAGCACTTGGAGGAAGCTCCCCCAGTCAGAGCAGCCTTGCCTCGACTACTCTTCCTTAAAGACCAACTAACTACAGGATTAACTCCTACCTGGAGAATGAGTGGCTGAGGCTCAGTTTTTATCAAGGTCTCACAAAAGCCTGCTAAAATGGGAACCTTGGGTCTCCCCCTCTCTCTGGTATCAACTCCATAAAATACATGGTTTCACAGAGTACAATTTACTTTGAAATATTCCCACTAATAAGCAACCACAGCCATGGATAAGGCGCGCGGGGGTGGGGGGGGTGGGTGGGTGATGCAGGCTTGTAAGCCCGATAGTGGAAGGGTTGAGACATGAGAATCCTGAGAGCAAGGCTAGTTTGGGTTATGGATCCTGCCTGAACTCCCAGACCCCAAAACTATAAACTACACAGGCTGTAACAACCAAAAATCCCCCAACTCCCCGGTGCCCAATTTTCAATCACCGTCGTCCTCATCCACTGTCCCTACGTAAGTTCGGGAAGTAAAATATGCGTAAGCACCTTGCCCAGACACAAGTGGCTTCTGGCACCCGCCGAAGTGGATCTGGGGCCCTGGATCCTAGAGGAAGGTGTTCCTGAGGTCAAGAACCTGTAAACCCTCCAAGCCACTCATGGCAAGGTGGTGCGGCTGGATGAGGACCCAGGTGCTGTACTCGGTAAAACACCAAACCAGCAGTTCCCTGTGAAACTCTACACCACCCTCAGATCTCAGACCTCGGTTGGGTCCTGGCCAGAGCCAGCCAGCTGGGCAAAGCCTGCCTAAAGACCATCACTAGGGGTGGAGGGAGAGCCCACTCTCCTTTTCGTCCTTGAGAGGAACATTGGAGCATAAAATGTACTTTTCAGAGCTCCGCCTACGGACACCTTACACTCAGCCAACCACCTGATGGTAGGCAGGAGCTGCCCTATATCAGGATTTTCGAGTGGCCCAAGCCCACTCGCCTCTACTCCAGCAGCACCACGGTAGCTGAAGGGGCCACTGTCCTTGACCTTAGAACCAACTGAGGGACCCAGGCGGCGGTTGCTGGCAGGCACAGGTCTGAATCATGTCTCCCTCTTACCAGTCTTTGCGCCTCTGGACTCAGACAGTCGATTTCCTTGTTTTGCGCGCCCTCTGGGCTGGTCATGTTGCCGAAGTGAAGTGCAGACCAACTTCCCACCCAAGAGTTCGCGCGGAAGACCCGCTCCCTAGTCCACAGGCAGAGGGTTCTCAGTGAGGCCACATTCTGGGATCCAGGAAAGCCGTCCAGGCAGAAGTAGAACTTTCAACGATCCCCTGGGCGCACACGCTCGGACGCCCAACTCCGAGGTTCCCTAGCTGGGGTGCGGCCGGCGGGGCGGGGCGCAGGTGGCTCCCGGCCGGGGGCGGGGGTGGCAAGAGAGGAGCCGGGGGCATACTCCGCCCCAGCCCCGCCCAGCCTCTCCCCACGCCCCACCCACCCTATGCCCGCCTCTCCTTCCTTCCCAGCCCCTTTCCCGCGCTCTTTCCAGGGGGTTGTACCCCTTCCTCTATGGTTCCACCCAGCCTGTGTCCATCTGCTTCCAACTTTCCTTCCTCGCAGCCACATTCTGCCACTTTAGTCGTCGGCTTCGCCCACGATGGCACTCTCAGCCAAAGCACTCCTACCATGAGGTCCACTCGGGCCCGCCTACCCGGGACCCCAGCTCCTCCTCCGTAGCCCCACCCACGCTCCTCCTCTTGCACCGCCTCAGAGCCTCCGGAACCGCCTCCCTCCCCTCCAGACCGCTCCTGGCCAGCAAGCTGCTGTGCCATCAATCACCACCCAGTCCCTGCGGCAGACACCGGAAAGACTGAGGGAAAGACCCTGGGGACCCCACCCTTGGCCACGCCCTGGCCGTCCCCAGCTGAGTCAGCGCGGGAGACCAGCCCAGGCCTAGGGAGGCGCGCCTTCGGTTAGGACACGCGTGGCTTTAGCTGGAACCACACCGCATGAGCCTCTGCCAGAGCGCAGCTGCGCCCGTCACTACTGTCTTCCGAGCCGGCACGGCTTTGGGGACCACAAAGCTACCGCCCATGACCACGCTGGACAGGAGCGAGAATCAAGCGGAGGTGACAGCCGCGATCCGATAGGGAGCGTCGAGGAACTAGTATCCACGCTGGACAGTGACCCGACTCGCAGCACGCGCCTTCCACGTCCACTGGGCAGGAGCACCCCTGATTTAAACTTAAAGCCAAGCGGGCAAGCAACCAGAAGGTTCCAGTGTTGTGCGCTATGGACAGGAGCACATGGCCTGGGTGACCTGTTTTCTCCACCCTAGAAGAGCCTTCTTCGGGCTCAAAAGGAAAATCAGAGGGCCCCCTGCCTTGTTTCTCTGTACTGGAGACTCCAGAAAGATCTAGAGAAGCCAGTCACATCTGAGCCCGGCTGACACGCTTTTTTGGTAACAAGGAACCAGTGTGCGCTGGCTTATGCACATGTGGGGCAGCAGCATTCTGGTACTAAGTCTCTGGGTAGTGCTTCGAAGGACTGGGTAGACCAGAGAGTAGACACAGAAAGACGAGTTCTAGGGGGCAGGATGGCCTGGACCAAAGGGATGAAGGGGACCTAGTTTGAGGAGTACTATGCAGGCCGAAAGAAAATGGGTACCAAGCTTTGGTGAAGTGTTTCAGATGAGGAAAACTTCCTGGGAAGGAGAAGACCTGCTCCCAGCAGTTGGTTTCAGCATCACAGTTTACAAACAAAGCTCTATCAATCAGAGAGAATAGTTTTGGATAACACCGTAACGGCAAGGGCTGTGGAATTTCTATGGGGGTCCAAGTAGTTTTACTAGGACTAACTTTACAGGTGAGAGTGGAATCCAGTTAATAACACAGCCTGAGAGAGTCGGGTTACTGTATTCTCACCTAGATAGGGAGAATCTAAGCCTCTGGCCATGTGGAACCCTGGGACTTCCCCACCACAGCAGCCCAGGGGCCAGCTTGCTTTGCTCTGCATGTCCGGAGACAATGTCTGAAGAGATTTGTTATTAATTTGCAGAGCATATCCCCAGAACCATGGAATCTGTTGGCTTCTAGCAAGCTCATAAACAACAAGGCTCTGTCTCTGCCTGGTGTCTAGGAAAGAACATCACCCTATACCGTCCTAGCCTAGCGGCCCTTCCAATCTTCCAGCCCACTCATTGCTGCCTCCTCTCGCACAGAAAGAAGGAAGCAGGGCCATAAAACTGAAATGGCTGAGAACTGGAACTGGGCTGAGCCAGAGAAAAGGATAATTCCTCCCCTCACTCCTCCCACTGTCTCCCTGGGGGTGGGGGGGACGGACAGTGGGAGGGAGCAGGACAGTGAGATTCCTAGCCTCAAGAGTTGGGATACACCACCAGCCATAGAATAGCGATAAACACATAAAAGACTTGCGATTCCACAGAATGGCAACATGTTATGGCAGCCAGCACCCTAACAGCCTGCTCTCTCAGGTGCCACATTTTGACTCAGGTGAACCCAGTCTGTCCTGTTTGGTGACAGACGTGGGCGGTTCCCAGCTCCAGAAATCTGGAAATCCGTATGTTTCCTATCGACCCTTGGCAGTGCCATTTAAATCTAAATGCTATGTCCTGGTTACACTTGCATGTAATCTACTTGGAGGGTGGAGGCAGGAGGATTGAGAATTGAAAGCCAACCTTGGCTTTTACACCAAGTTTGAAGCCAGCCTTGGCTACCTGAAACACTGTCTCCAAAAACAAACAAACAAAAAAATCCCACCCAGTTCTAGGGAGGCAGCGGCAGGCATCTCTCTGAGTTCTCGGCCAGCCTGGTATATAGATAAAGTTCCAAAACAGACAGGGCTGCAGAGTTTGACCCTGTCTTAAAACTAAATAAAAAGTAAATGAATCGACCTATGTTCTGACAAAGGGTAAAGACCCCAAACTACCTTCCATTAATTCTTATGCCAGTCCCTCTCTGATGCCCCTCTTTGACAGCCCCCCAACCCGACATCAGCCTTTTTAATGTTTTGCAAGGCACAGCAAGGTTTATGAGTGTGAAGGGACTCTACAAACTTCTGGAATGTGGGAAGGTATGAACATTGACACCCGGTAGAATGGGGCGTCTACATAAATGTTCACCTCAACAGAACTCTAACGGTGTCTTGGCAGAGCGATAGGAAAGCCTCTGCTTGGAAAACCTCAAGCCTCCTAAGCACACGAAACATCAGGCAGAAGGCCCCAGGACACCTTTGAAAGTGCAAGGGGAGCCTCACTGGGTGCACTGGACTGACATCTTGATGGTATCAAAGGTCTTTGTCTTTCCTCTGTTCAGATGGTATCATGTAGCCAATGCTGTCCTTGAACTCTGGAATCTCCTGTTTCCATCTCTAGACTGCTGGGATTCAAAGAGTGTGCCTCCATGCCCTGTAGGGCCCAGGGTCTTCATATAAAAAGCTGTGAGGTTGATGATGCAGCTCAGTTGTCTCCTTTTGGTAAACATGGCCAATAGGCAGCCATTTCTAATAAGCTGGCTTTGCATTTGCAGCCCCTTCCATATGGCCAGGCCCTGACCGACCTGTGAGCTCACAGATTTGTCTTGGTGATACTATTTAAGCCCTGTATCTCTTTTTTGTTTGTTTGTTTGTTTGTTTTTCGAGACAGGGTTTCTCCGTATAGCCCTGGCTGTCCTGGAACTCACTTTGTAGACCAGGCTGGCCTTGAACTCAGAAATCTGCCTGCCTCTGCCTCTGGAGTGCTGGGATTAGGCCCTGTATCTCTTTCTGTGAGCACACAGTAGGTTTTAGGAAAGATATGTCCCTACCATGCTTATGGTGTATGTGTGGGTATGTGTATATGTGTGTGTTATATGTGTGTTGTATATGTACATGTTGTATTTGTGTGTGTGTTGTGTGTATGAGGTATGTATATATGTGTATGGTGTATGCATGTGTGACTGGTGTGTGTAATGTATGTGTGTGTGGTATGTGTGTGTGTGGTATATGTGTACATGGCATGTATGTATGAAATGATGTACATCTGAGTGTATTGTGTGGGTGTGTATGTTGTATCTGCGTGTGGTGTATGTGTGTGTAATGTATGTGGGGGGATTGGTATGTGTCTGTGTGTATGGTGTGGGTGTGTCCTCTGTGATCTCAGAGAAAAACAAATGTCTGGAGTCTCAACATGAGTTCTCAGGTGCACAAGATCATGCTCAGGAACCTAATAAAGAACTCCGAGAACAGAACAAACGGTAAAAACAATAGCCTGCATTGTTGGAGGGCCATAAGTATCACAGCTCAGCCACAGAGTGAGCCAGACTGGGGCTCCACCCAAGCCCCGTTTACTCTGTCTCCCTGGCATCTGTTGCTAGGCTCCCTAGCTTTGTCTTCCTCTGTGGTTTGGGCTGCAGGGTGACCACAGAAAGAGGCAAAGGCAAGGCACGGTGGCTCTCCGCTCCCATTAATCAGGTAACCAACTTAAAATAATTTCTCACCATCACAACCCTGGTGTTTCTTTTTCACAGACATGAATCACCAGCCCCATCGACAATGGGCAATAGAACAAACACCTCCAATGGCTTGCACACACAATGGGTCTACATATATGTTCTTGCTTTGTTTGGATCCTTAGACAATTCCCTAGAAGCCATAGCTGGGACTATATACTATGATAACTGGGGTTTAGGCCATCACCCAGGCTTGGTGTGACGCCTTCCGTTCGCAAAACACTGAGGTTTACTGAAGTGCTGCAGGATATCTAATCACACCGGGAACCCCAAGACTGTTTTACTTACTGAAAATACCTGTTTCTAGTTATGGTGTGGCTCAGCCTTTAGCACACACCTTTAATCCCTCTGGCTAGAATACAGACATGTCCTTAGCATTCACCTTTAACAATGAAGGTAAAGTTGGTTTGGAGAGGTAAGCACCATGTTTGAAAGTGATATCTAAATTGTGTGACAGAGTGACAAATCAGAGAACAATAGGACATGCCCAACTCCAGTGCAGAGAGAGGGAAGGAGGCAGTTTTACTGGGAGAGTTTTACAGAGACAGGGTGCAGAGAGAACAAGCTAGACACAGGTGAAGATAGAACGAGCCAGAGGATGAGAGGGAGCCAGAAGATTAAAACAGATTGCTAGAGTTAGTCTGAGGCAAGCAGAGCTAAAAGAGAAGCCAGATTGAGTCAGTCAGTTTGGAGACGGGTTTGAGCCAGAACAGCTGAGTTAAGCCAGCTAGTCCAAGTTCAGAAACAACAAGAAAGAGTGAGTTTATTCAGCAGTAAAATCCCAGAGGTAGAAAACATTCTAGGCCTAGATTAGATTATACGGAGACTAGAAGCTTCCAGGACTAGGCCTAGGTTACCAGAATGAGGCAGTAAGCCTTGGAGATGACAATAAATACAGAAGAATAAAAGTTACTATTATATACAAGGGGTTTGACTGGTCCACAGACATGGGGAGCCAGGTTTCAAATCCAGATCCTGCTGTAAGTCCTGAATATCTTATCATGGCACAAGCCCAACATGCTGTATGGCACAGAGGTGCCCCCAACACAGAGGTAACTCATGCCAGACACCCAAAGGACCTCACTTGGGAGCAGTCATTCATCAGACTCAGTGAGCCCTTGACTATCTCCCTGAACTTAACTTGAACCAGTAAACCTGTAGAAAGCACAGCTTAGAAAAGGCACTGGAGAACCCAGGACTGTCAATCACGCGGGCCTATATTCTTCATCGGAAGGAAATGAATGACGCCTAGTCACCTGGGAAAGTGGTCCATCAACTTGGTGACTCTCAGCCTCTGCCTGAATCCCCCCAACTTCCTGAGCATCACTAGGACCGGATCCTACAGTCAATAGGAATCCATCCCTATGAAAGACACCCCATATACTTTGCATCCTTCGCCAATAAATCTATCCCTAAGCTTGTCACAGATCCGTCCTCTAGGCTCCAGGCTTGAGTTCTGTCTATCAGCCAATAGAATTCATTCTTATCATAAAGGTCACAGGTCACAAGTCCTTAAATGTATAAGAAATGTAAACCTTCAGTGTCTGGAAGGCTATGTATCACCCAGCACCTGCAAAGATGGTACTGGGCTGAGTTTCATTCTTCACCTCTTACAGATTGTCACCCCACCAGACATAGGGTCCCCAACATAACCCACTACCCATCTAAAGCTGTTGGCATGGCAGTGAACATACTATGGTAAGAGTGGAAGCTAAATCTCCCATGAATACTAGGGACATTGCTAGTAGTACCATTGAATGGGAGAATGGGCTCCTTCCACGTGCTGTCTGAAATGAGTAGTACCCCAAGCCAGCACCCCACAGACTAAAGTACACTTAGCCTACGACCCATGCTCCTGGCATCTCCAGTGGACAGATGATTCTAGAACTGAAGAGCTAGAGAACCACAGCAAGCTGGCTGCTAGCGTGCCAACCAGCTCCTGGGCTGGGCTTCATGCAAGCTCAGGCTGCCCTGTGCCTCAGTGTTAATTTAGCCCCTCCCCCAACCAGGCTGCCGTGGGTTCCTCGGTTAACGGCTTCATCTTTTCATTGTTTGGAACATGTTAGGTCTCAAACCTAGGATAAATGGCTAAGATGCCTATTTCACATATCAAAGTGGACCAGGCTGCCAGGATCTCCCAGCATCCCTCAGTCCCTATGTGTTACAGGGTGTAGCTGGCATACCCTGCCCCTTACTCTAAACTTCCCCAGCCCAGGGACTGGGCTGCCCTCCTAGAGCTGCCCTTTGCTAGATGATCCAGCCATGTTGGTTACCTAGCCCTTTTTGTCTGCTGTTTACCTTCCCAGGCTCCAGCTTCTCCCTTCCCTTCTCCCCTCTCTCTCACATGGTCAGCCTCAGGGTCCTGCTCACTCCGGACTCTCCCAGGTGTCTCTGCCTCTGGCCATGCTCTCCCTTGTATCTATAACATAAATCTTCCCTGGACCTTGGGAGTAGTCACGGCCTCCTCCCTTTCATCCCTTCTTTCATGCATCTGATGCAGAAACCTGAGTTTGAGACCCTACAGAACATCAAGTCACTTCATAGTTGATATGTAGGTGGACAGAAGGACAGATGGACAAATGGATGTTTTCCTAATAAAAGGGAGGTTTTTCATAGGTTATTGTGAACTCTTAGGTTCTTTTTTCCCTTTTTCTTCAGACATGGTATCACTCTGTAGCCTAGGGGACTGGCCTGCAACTACCTGGCTTATGCTGGCTTTGAACTTGTGGAAATCATTCTGCCTTAGGCACCGCAGAGCTGGGATTACAGATGTGAGTCACCATGTCCATCCAGTTCCTTGATCTTTAAATATTTTGTTCTGTTGTTCTCTCTCTCTCTCTCTCTCTCTCTCTCTCTCTCTCTCTCTCTCAGGAAGAGGGAACAGAAACTTTTATACGTTAGCACAAAGCACCAGCCAGTCAAAGGTGACGACAGTGACTGGCCAGTGATGAAATGAGAACGAGTAATTTGGAACTCCCACATTTAATGGCTAAGGAACAAGCCAAGGCAGAGAAGGGGTAGTTAAACCGAAAACAGAGGTGTCTCCTGGAAGCAGAGAGAACAAAGTTGAGAAAGCCTTTAATCTGCAAATAGAAAAACAATGATTACCACGGTCTGCTGTTAGAGCCTAGGACTGAAGCCTGGGAGAGAGGCAGGGCTAGAGGGAGGGTTTTCTAAAATGTATTTTATGTAGGTATATTGGCTATGTGGATGGCTATGGACTACATGTGTCCCTGTCGCTTGCAGAAGCCAGAAGAGGGTGTCATATATCCTGACACTGGAATTATGGATGGCTGTGAGCCACCATATAGGTGCTGGGGATCAAACCCATGTCTTCTGCAAGAGCAGCCAGTGCTCTTAACTGCGGAGCCGTTTCCCCAGTCCCCGGTTCCGTAGTTTCTTAAGGATGAAAGAGACTTGAGTCTGTTTGAAAGCTGAGAGTAAGAAAAGACAGAGCTGGGATTGTAGGGAAGATTGACAGAGAGCGCGAGCCCACAGAGGAAAGCCACAGACACAGGAGCTACCAGGTCTGAGAAAGGCTCTACTTGAATGGGGTTGGGGCAGGGAGAGGGGCAGAAGGTCAGAAATGGAAGAGTTGTCAGGGATCTGAACTGGCCAGCGGGTCACTGCATTGCCAGTACTGGGAAGGAGAATCCTTTCTGGGGAGCACTATCAAGTCCATCAAGTTGCATGGGATGACGGAGGAGCCACTGGATATAATTTCTAAACCATTTCACTCCAAGTTCACCACCCCCCAAAGTGTGTGGGAAGCGAAGTGTGCTCTTCCAAGCCATCCTTCAGGACTGGTGGCCCCTGAAGCCAGGCCAGCGCTATCACAGAAATACGTCCCTTTCACTGTAAGACCCAAACATCTAATAAACACCTCCAGGGAAAGCCAGTTCTGCTTTTCATGGACACAATGTACTGCAAATACCAACCAATGCTTTTCTCAAAGTATTGAAAAAAAGCCTTACTAAACTCTCCTATGTATTCCTCTGCCATATAGACACGGGCTCTAAAATAAAGCCCATTAGGTCAACTTGATGGCAGAGGAAAAAGCAGCTATCTCTGCTCAAAGAATAGTCCACTCAAGGTATTTCAGCCCCAGCGAACGGTGGCATGGGAAGACAAGCTTTTCTGCCCAGGGTTGTGTTCATCAGATAATAGACTACCCAAGGACAAGAAGTAAATTAAAAACTTGTAGCTGGAATAAAAAACAACTATCTCAAAACAGAAAGGAAAAAAAAAAAGAAGAAGTAATACGTGTTTGTCCAAGTCCTATTTAGTTTGCCTGCCTAGGAGCTTAACAATCTAGAAAATATGTAGACTCTCCTTAAAAATCCAGGTCACAGAGGAAATCTTTCCTACCCGAGCTATGTAGAAGTCAACCAGGCTACACATGAGATTGGTAAGTGCCCTTCTCAGAGAGGAAGCACGGGAGATGGAGGAGCTCATTTATAATCTGACTTTACAGGGTATCCATAGCAACCAAGGAGCTTCAAGGGTCCTGAAGATGGAGTCAAGGGTTTACAGAAAAGTAAGATATGTGTGTAGCCTTCAGCTGAAGGTTCTCACACCTAAAATAGCATCCCTAAAATCTACCCCCAAAGGAAAACAGACTGAGCCCACTTCAGCAGATTCCTATGAGCGCAGGCCCACAGTCAACTCCATAAGGATTCCTCTTGCACTCTGGCCCTGAAATTATAGTTCAGGCGAGTCAAAACCACCAGACTACAGAAAACTCATTAACTTGTACCTTTCCGGCTCCTGTGAACTGGATGTCTGTGGAGGAGACTTGGCGCAGAGGGGAATCACTTCACCATTGGAAGATGACGGCTCTAGGTGAGCCTCCTGAGCTCTTGGACAGGGAACCGCATCTGGAGAGGCATGCTTGGCACGGGAGTGGAAATTCTGGAAAAACTGGAGATCAAATAGCTACTCCTGACCACGTCACCTTTATGCCTGCCCGGCTCACTGGGGCAGCTGCCTTTGCATAATGGAAGGGCGTGGCCCCGAGCCCACAGGAGGGTTTCCAAATGGAGGATCTCCTCTGACCATCTTGTCTAACTGCAGCTATTTAGAGTCTGAGGCACCCCTCCCAGGCGTCCTGCTCCAGGAGCACAGCCATGTTGTATGGGTGTTGAACTCTGGGGAGGTCAGCATAAGGGGAGACCTGGCTTTCCCAAGGTCAACCTTACTGACATTTGATGGTCAAAAGACTTGTTGTTGTTGTTAGCAGCTCCATCCATCTCAGTACAGCAACCCAGACTGTCTCTAGATATGGCTTCAGTTGAGAACCCCTGATATAGAGGAGAGCCACATTTACTTCCAAATACCCACAGTGTGGGAGGACATTGACTCCCTAGTCTCTACAGAGGTGCCAGGGTCCTGCACAGCCATGGCTAGACATAACTATATTGGAGAGGGTGGAGAGGCAAAAGACCTCATTTACATCTGCTGTTCTACCCTACGTGGAGTATGAACTCCAAAGCAAAGCTGTTGTCAGGAAGAGACAGAAAGCCAGCAACTCGCTGAGAACCCAGCAAGGGGTGGCTTAGGGTAGAGAGCTGAGAACTGAGATTTCCCAAGCCTTCCGCAAGGCCGTGGAAGTTAAGGATGTGATTTCACGGAGCAGGCTGATAGAGGATTGGAGTGAGGAGTCGGACATTTTGGCTTAGCTTCCTGGCACCTCAGGCAAGGCCTGACTGGAGAACAGCGGCTGAGCATTCAGTCCAGCACCCTAACAGAGACTCCGGGGTGCCCTCAAACTTCCTCATAGAGTTTGGCAGTCAGGCTTGGGAGTCCTGTTCTGCGGTTACTTTCTGAGTTAATGCTAACTAACAGCATGGGACAGCTGGGAGGGCCAGACAGAGTAGGGACCTGATAACACTCAGGTGAGAGAGTGGGGGAGGGGTGGCGAGGTGGTGGTGGTGGTGAGGTCTGTCAACAAATCCAATGTCACATGATCAGTTTGGATGTGAGCTTCTGTAGGCCTTGGGGGCTCTTGGGGGAGCTCTGGCACCTTTTCAGGCAGCTGCCATTGTTCAAGCCCAGAAGGCTGCCGTTGCCCTGGGCTACTTCCAGAGCCTGGTGTCTCAGTTTCTGAACAAGTTATGACTGACAATGTCTGCATACAGCGGCCAAAAGGAAATGTGGGATAAATAGCAGGCTGCCCTAGGTACATGCAGAGATGTAAGCATTTGGCTGCTTCTGTGACTCCCTTAGATACTGTTAGGCGGCTCTTTTTACAGATCCTCATGCCCAGGAGCTCGAACTTCATCCCAGAAGCCGCAAAGGGCCCACCAAAAATATCTGAATAAAGGCAGGAGAGACTGAGCAGAGCCTAGCAGCTACAATACAATTGAAAATCATCCTCCCTGTTCTTCTGCAGACATGTCTTGGCTGCATTCTTCTTCTAGATTGAGTTGAGACTCTGTTAAGCTTTAACCAACCCTCCCTCTAAGCTGAGATTTTTATTTGCAGTTCATCATATTTATAAATTATTTATATTCATAGATAAACATATAAATTATTCAGGGATGGATTAATAGTTTTATCATAGTGTTTGTTACTGAGGAAGAAGATTCGGAACTCTGGTGCCACAGTTTTAAAGCTGCTAAGAGTCCCAACCTCTTTTCTTTAAGTAGAAACTCTTCAATTTATGAACAAGAAGGACACAGTGGCCTTGAGAGCTAGAATAGGCACTGTAACAAGGCAGGACAAGACTTTGGAGCTGTCAGAATTAAACTGCATCTAAAATCGGTGACCTGGCAGATAGAGTCATGTACTCAGGCTCCCGAAAGAAAACAAATTACATGTCTCTCAACAAGACACTCTTGCTGAAAGGTGAAGATCTAATTTTGAATAGTAAAAGAGAAACACTTGAAGCAACTTGGAAAGGAAGCCACCCTTGAGTCGACGAGTCACTGGACAGTTGAAGTTAGGCTGCCTCTGTGCTCCGCAGAGGGGCACTGCGGTCCGAAAGAAAGTGCATAGATCCTAGGGCCACCAGCACTTGCTGGAAATTTCTAGCTCTGGGCAGGTTATGTGACCTCTCTGTATGCCTCAGTTCCCTTGTCTGTAAAATGGGAACAACAATGGTACCTAGTTCACAGGGTTTACAAGGACCAGACAAGCTGTTGTTATAAATATAACAAGGCATAAGTACACATGAGGCCAGTTGGTCTGTGTTATTCCAGCACAAAGCAGCTGAAGGAAAATTCAATCTGCGTCCATTATGCCAGACACAACTTACAAAGGATGTGGTAGTAACCTGTGTCCCAGACAAATCTGCACCGTATTCCCCCCACACCCAGTGAGGCTCCTGTCTGGCCCTCAGCTCAGATCCCCAAACTGGGGGAGCCCCGATTCCAGCAGTGCTGTGAGCTGGTGAAACACACACAGACCTTCAGCATGAGCTGCAGTCAAGGCTCCAGGCTCCAGTGGACTAACCACACTGCTTTTCTTGAGTAAGAGGCCTGAACTTTGTGCTGGTTTCTTTTGGTAAGGCACCTCACTTCCTTGTGGCGATGCAATCTCAAAGGCCACTCTTGGACATCGGCAGCCAGATAAGGAGTTATGACTGTGTTTCTAAAGAATGGGGTTGGGTAACAGGAGCTCAGGAGCTCATAACTTCCCCCTTCGGGTGAAGAGACACCCCCACAGCCCAGATGGCTGTGTACGACATTTGCATGTATGTGTGTATGTCAGTGCATGTGTGTATCAGTGCATGTGTGTATCAGTGCATGTGTGTAGGTGGAGTGCCAAGGCTCACATCCAATGTCTTCCTCCATTACTGTCTTTCTCAGTTACAGAGTGAAGCAGGGTCTCTCAACATACCTAGAGCTGGAAGGCTCACCCAGTCTAGCTGGTCAGCCTTCCCTGGGGAGCTCCTCTTTCCACCTGCAGAGCTCTGGAACCGGATCCTCCACACCCACATGGCTTTACAGGGGCACTGGGGATCTATACGCTGATCTTCACGCTTGTTGGGCAAGTATTTTATCCACAGAATCATTTCCCCAGCCTGGCAGAGGTTTTCAAAGGGGGTGGTGGGGTGGAGGTTACATAGAGACATAATCATTTCAGACTGGAAAAAAAATGAAAACACTTGAATTTTTAATTCTAATGGTCTGTGATTATTAAAACACACAGCACACTCACACCCACAGAAACTACACACACACACACACACACACACATCACATCACATCACGTATGCATAGACAGATGCTCTTGCCACACCATGCATGTCTATGGAGGTTAGGGGACAACCTCCATAGGTAGAGGAGGTTCCTGCCTTTCACTGTGGGTCTGGGGAACTGAACTCAGATCACCAGGTTTGCAAGGCCAGAACTTTGTCACAATGCCCAACTCTTTAATATCTTGTTCTTGTTCTTGTTAATTTCTAATTTTAGCATATTCAACTCCAGGAGATTCAATAAGGCATGCACAGAGATAAAACAGAAATAAGGGAGGGGGCTTAATAATATCAGGTTCTATAATGGCAAGAAACCCACATTAAAATGTCAAAGAGGTCACATTAAATGCAAAAGCTGTAGATGGGTGTGATCCACAGATAGATGAAGAACAGATGGTCCATAGACCGGGATGCTGTTAGCCTTAGAAAGGAACCTGGAGGTCAAAGTTGTACACACTACGAGGACCTTAAGGTCTGTCTGTAAAGTATCGCATGGCTGCAGTTACATGTGGTTCTAAGAAGTTTTTAATTTTGGTTTGGGGTTGTTGGGAATCAAGCCCAGGGTCCCTCTTCTGCTCAGCACAAAATGCTATGTCACACCCTAGCCAGGGTCCCATTGGTGGTCAGAGTCTCAGGGACAGAAGGTGGCACTGTTGGGGCAGAGGCTGGGTGAGGAGAAAATAGGAAGCCGATGTTTTTTAAGTTGTGCAAGAAGACAATGGATGCGGGAAAGATGGTGGAATTTTGTTGTGCTTATTTCGTCACAATTTAAGGAATACTATTTTTAAAAAGCAAGTGCACACTCTTGTTTATTTAACATTACAAAGAGAGGAAGAGGCAAGCCAGGCAAGGTTTCCCCTAGAAAATAGGGGGAGGATGGTGGAATCCCAACTGATTCCAGATGAAATCAGCCACCGAAAAAACTAGGAAATCTTGTGGGGGAGAAGTGCTCAGAGAGTGCAGGGAGCCAACCTCTTGGCTCTGGACAGCTGATCCCCAAAAGCAGAATCTCACTGACAACTCCATGTGCATATTCAGGCTACCACCACCAGGGAAATAACAGCCAACTGGGCGTGGCCAGCTGGTGTGGCACATTGGCAACTGCCAATTTAACTTGAAGACGAGGACTAAGGATGGAAGACCCCCATCCCTTACCTAGTTTGTGAAAAATGCTGAGCTATATCCCCAGCCAGGGGAAGAGATTATCAACATTGTCTTCTTTCATTAAGCAATGATGGGGTGTGGAGAAGGCTCTGTGGGCAGAAGTGCTCGGTACACAGGCATGAGGACTCAAGTTCAAGTCCCATAATCTATATAAAAGGCAAGGCTATAGGGTGCCTGTCACCCCACACTAATGGACATGGAGACTGGAGGAATGCTGGCCCTTTCTAGTCACCAGCCTAGCTCCAGATTCAGTGAGAAACCCAGTCTCAAAGGCATATGCCATAGATGATAGAGCAACACACACACACAGAGCAATGGCATTTATGATAAGACTGTGATAGGATGCAACCTCCTCATCCATCCAGCTTCATGCCTTCTTTCTCTCTTCAGAAAATAAACAAGCAAAACCAAAACAGACGAGAGAGAGAGAGAGAGAGAGAGAGAGAGAGAGAGAGAGAGAACAGGAAACATTCTGAGTTGGCCATCTACTGCTGGGCACTGGGCCTCCCCGTAACTGTCATTTGTATATCTGGTGAGACTCCTTTGCAAGCATGCATCAATTGGAGCCAGCTTCTTGGTTAAGATGAGTGCCCTTCAGCGCTGGGACCCTGTCTGGCTTGACTTAGGCAGGTCCACATGCTGCCACAGTCTCTGTGAGTTCACATGCTTATCAGTCCTGTTTGCGTCTGGAAGACTTAGGAGTCCTCCATCTGCCTCTGGGTCTTTCTTCTTCCCTGAGTCCCGAGGGGAGGGAGGGCTTTGATGAATGGTAGGATTCATTCACTGCCTTTTCTCTCGAATATTTTCTATGAGCTTGAGGATGGTTTTTTTTATTTTAAAAGAGGGATGTAATACAAGGCTCATTTGCCTCCGTCCTGTTCTTTGAAAAAGAAGAAATAAAAATTGGAAGGAAAAACCTTTCCTGTGTGTTTCCAGAGACTTCCAAACCTTCTCTGAGAAAGAGGAAAAAAAAGAAAAAGAAAAACAAACCAACCACAGGAAACTGCAATTAATTAATTAGGCTGCAGCTGTTTTTAGTACTTGCCTGTTTCCGCCTGTGTTAGGATGCTTCTGGCTCCTTAGGGAGGCAAGGGGCCCTTTCCGAATAATGTTCTAATTTACAAAACAAAACGGCGTTACACCCAATCCTTTTGCAAACTTTTGGCAAACGTACTTGTGAAGTGTGAGACTTACTAAGTGTATCTTTTCAATCCTGACACAGTGTAACAACCACTGTCTAGTCAGCACAAGAAAGCCCTGGAGCTATTTTTAAAGAGGTGAGTGAGCAGGTGCAGGCAGCTTGGTTGCCCAAGGCAAAAGGCTCCAGGAAAGCAGAGGCAGTGTTTTGGAAACAGCTAAGGCTAGAGACAAGCCTTGAGTAACTGGACCCCAGGAGCATGGAGTGGACCAGGCTCTGAGAACAAACTCCAAGTCTTGGTCGGCCATCACTGCAAAGAGAGCCCATTGGACTTGCAAACTTTATATGCCCCAGTACAGGGGAACGCCAGGGCCAAAAAGGGGGAGTGGGTGGGTAGGGGATTGGGGGGGTGGGTATGGGGGACCTTTGGGATAGCATTGAAAATGTAAACGAGGAAAATACCTAATAAAAAAAAATATATATATATTAAAAAAAAAAGTTATTGGAAGGATGTGAAACACTAGAGAGGTAACCGACCGAGCTCCCCATTGCTAGAGCAACGCTGCGAGAAGCAGGAAGCATGAAGCTGTGCTGGGCAATTCTCTTCTGCCCTCTAGTGTCAGGTTAGAAGAGCCCTCTGGGGGAGGCTGGACTGCAGGGAGGCTGCCCAGAGCTGGAGTTGGGGGAGGAGGAAGGGTTTGGAGCAGAAGTGCTTAGTAACTAAGTGCTTAGTAGGTTTGACTGACTCTAGCAACCTCGGAGGAGGTAGGGGGATTGTAATGTAACAAGTCCATGGCCAATCAGGACCACCCAGCACATTCCATGCTAGCTGGGACAGAGTGTGAGATCTAGTCTCAGGAACACATTACAAGAAAAATTATGAGTAATTGTTGCAAAATCGTGCCTTCCTGCTAATCACTATAATCACTCCTGCACGCGGCTTGGAATAGCCTTCCTGTATTTTTTGCAGCATGCCTGTTTTTGAACTTGACAAAGAAAGACAGCACAGGGGTAGGCGCCTTTGCATCCCAGGCCCACTCGGAGCGCTTCAGAGTCTTCGGGCTCTGCGGAGTAGATTCCTATATTGCTCTTGTCCCCTGGGCTCTCACGGCCCTGCTTTGAACATGGCCTAGATGACACTGCATGCAGATCTTCTTTCCTAATTCTAAATTCTAGGAGCTTCAGCAGCCGCCAGCCAGGTACCTCAGCCTGGCCCAGAAGTCCCAAAGGTATCTCAAAGGCCACAAAAGTCCAAAGCAAGCTCCCATCCCTCCACTCCCAGGGTCTTCTTCCTACACACCTTTCTTGGAGCACAGAGGGTGCTACTATCCAGTACCAACTCAGAAGGCTGTGTGTAGCTACTCTATTCTTCCCCTCACCAGGAGGAAGAGGCTGTGTAGAGACAACTGCAGAGGCTTGGCTGATCACAGGAAAGCGGAGGTGATACTTGTGGCTGGTACCACTCAGAGCCCACACAAACGGCTGTGGCCACATGCAGCAGATATGAAGACTACTCTCAGTCTGTCCCCTACATCCTCTCCCTCTCCGCTCATCCCCAGAGTAGCTTCTCCATTCATACCACGCCACTGCACCCCACAGCCAGTGTCTTTCCTCAGGTCTTAGTGCATCTGCTCAGAATGACTAAAGCGCTCCCTTATGCAGCCGACCTGGTCAATTATTCAATAGACAAATACGGACATTATTACCACAAATACTGTCACACATCACACTGA